>NC_073302.1:297568510-297699669 GCF_027595985.1 Sorex araneus | reverse complement strand
CTGGGGACCTTTTCCCGCGGCATTTCCTGCAGATAAATCTCTCAGCGGTCCCTCACCGTGCTCCGGGCTGCTGCGAGCACAGGAAATGGTGAGTTTGCAAACCCCGCAGCTCACCTGGCCCAGCAACGTTCTGTCTGCAGTGGAAGCATAAGCCCAGTTCAGCGGGTTAGACGCCGTCCTTCCATCCTTCCATCCTTCCGTCCTTCTGTCCTTCCCTCGAAGGCAGCTCCAGGCTGCTCCTGGCAAGAGAGTCGTTCAAGGCTTAAAAACTACACTACAAGTCCAAGAGAGCATTGGTGTGATGAGTGTGCTGCAGTGCTCGTTCCAGGAGGCTGGAGGGGGAAAGAACTTGAAAGCTTTTGGAAAAGACAGTAAACTTGGATCTAGGGTGGGGTCCCCCGGCTCCTGCGTCCCTAGGAAGCCTCGCGGTTCGAAGGCACTGAGGTTGCCTTTAGGAACGAGCCACTGCAAAGCCCACACAGTTGTTTGGTGAATAAATGAAAATGAGAGACAGAAATGATTCTATAGCAGCCCTGTCATTTACTCTGAAGTATCACGCAACATTTTTTTAAAAGTTAAATTTATGTGTATCGGCAGGCTAAAAATTCTAAAACAAGGTTATATCTTTAAATAAAAATAATATATGGGATAGATACAGTGGAAACATGTCGATAGCACAGCGGGTAGGGCTTTTGTCTTGCACGCAGCCCACCTGGGTTTGATTCCTCTGCCCCTCTCAGAGAGCCCGGCAAGCTACCGAGAGTATCCCACCCGCACGGCAGAGCCTGGCAAGCTACCCATGCGTATTCGATATGCCAAACACAGTCACAACAAGTCTTACAATGGAGACATTACTGGTACCCACTCGAGTAAATCGATAAGCAACGGGATGACAGTGACAGTGACAGTGATAGATACAGAGAAAAATCACAGAGGCCTATATGACAAATACAATAGGTACTTTCTCTGGGAAAGAAAATAGCAGAGAAAGAGCCATACAGAGGGTGTGACGGCTGCCTTGCACTCGGCCTACCCGGTGTAGGCGCAGCTCCCAGTACGATCCTCCCAAGAACAGACCTGGGGAGATACTTGGGGGCCTTTGGGGGCCCCTGAGAGACCTGGGAAGGCAGGCGGGGTGGGTGTCAAGATGTCCAGTGGGGCGAGGCAGGTAAGCCGGAGCTCGGCCGGGTAGTTCTTGCCGGGGCCTGAGCACTCGAGTGGGTGAAGGCTGGGACCCTCCCTCTCGAGGGCTGAGGTGGCGTCACGTGGCTCTTCGGACCTGCAGGCCTGGACTGGGGGACAGGTCTGGGCTGGAAATACGAGTCTGGAGGGTGGTCAGCCGCCCCACAGTCCCGGAGTGAGCTGAGGGATGAGGGCGTGACAGCTCAGAGAGGAATGCAGAGAGGGCAGGGGCCTTGGGGCAGGGGGGAGGGAGGGTGGCACTTTCCAGGGCCCAGGGAGCCACCCCTGCAGCACGGGGTCGGTGAGCTGGGGGCCGTGGCAATACTCTCAAGAGCTGGGCAGTGAAGTGAGGTGCCCAGGTGGGAAAAAGAAGGGGGTGGTATTACCGTATTTCCCCACATAGCCTCCTCATGTTGGGTTAGAAACATTTTGCCCCAAAGTGGTTTGTGAGCATTATGTGAAGTTTTTGTTGTCTGCCAGTATTGCTGGAAATTAACTTACAACTAAATCACCTGTTACCAAACGGCCTACAATTACACGATGAAAGTTTATAAAACCAGTTTTTGGATTAAAAAAAAAAAAGTTGAGACAATTATGCTGTGAAATACGGTACAGAAGCAGTGAAAGCAAAAGTGTGTGTTTGGAGAATTGCCTGCAGTATGATTCACCCAACTTCTTTTTTTTTTTTTTAAGTGGGGGTGAGTTCCGTGTGTTTGGTTCCTGGTGAACACATCCACACATCCGGGATAAAAATGGACTCTGCAGCTGAGAGGGAATGAAGACAGGAACTGGCGGGTGAGAGGCCCGCTCAGGGCGCTGGGCTTTGCTTAGGGCAAGGAACACCCCCCACCCCCATACCACCCTCTCCAGCTTTGGTCTAAGCCCGCTTGAACTCTAGAAATCTGTAGAGAATTTCCACGCTGCATAAAACAAGGGCTATCTTGCTGACATAATTTTTAATCCTGCTTCCAAAACCTGCTCGTGAGTGTTTTAACACGTGTGTATTTCCAGCTCACAGCATCTTGTCAACTGCATTGAAAGTGGTGCTTCTTTCCTGCTTGCCAAGGTTCGAAATGTACGAAGGGATTGCAAGCAAGCGTTCTCCCTTGGCTAACCTCGCCCAAATGTGCATTTCTCCCAGCTCGTGCCCAAGGTGTCACCATTCCTTGAGTCTTCTCTCAGAAATATGTGAGCATGCAGACACATTTATTCTTTCTTTGGGTTTTGGGTTTGTTTTTTAATTTTATTTTGGTGGTGGTGGTGGTGGTGGTGGTGGTGGTGGTGGTGGTGGTGTGTGTGTGTGTGAGAGAGAGAGAGAGAGGTTATTCACGGTGGTGTTCGGGCATCACTCCTGGCTGGGCTTAGGAGCTGGCTCTACGCAAGGCAGATCCCACTGGACAAGCTCTGCAGCTCCTTTCTTCCTTTTCAGTTTAATTGTTTTTGTTTGAGGCTACACCTGGCAGTACTCAGGGCTTGCTCCTGGCTCTGCTCGCAGAGAATATTCCTGGCAGATTTAGAAGACCATCAGGGGTGCCAGGGATGAGGTCTGGGTCAGCCCTGGCAAGACTCCGCACCACTGCGCTGACCCCTCTCCCTCCCTTCATACTCAAGACCCCGCTGCTGACTGGTGCCCCCTTTTCACTTAAAGCACACCAGGAAGCACTCTCCACCAAGTGCTCAAGGACCCCTCTAACACGGAGGGAAGGCCTGGAGAGAGCTGCAGGAGAAGGTGAGAGCGGAGGACAGAGGGAAGCAAGAGGAGAACTCAGACACGGGGAGCTACTTGAAGGAGACCCGGGATAGGCAGTGCCGGAGCCCTGCAGCAGACTCGATGAGGACGGTGAGGAGTGACGTGCCAGGCCCCCACAGGCCCACAGTGGGGTCCCTCAGCAGCTGGGCGGGGGGCAGGCCCCCTGCAGACCCTCCCCCCAGAGAGCTGCGCTCACAAGCCTTGGGGCCCCACTGTGGGGCGCATTCTCGTAGTTCTGCGGTGGGCAAGGTCTGGGTGGGCAAGGAAGCTTGTGTCCGGCCCAAGGCCCCTCTCAGCCCCGGGGCGGGCAGGCTCAGGCGGGGCCAGGCACTGTGGGGCCCGGCAGGCGTGCGGCACCCTCAGGAATGCGGCCAGCAGGCCGCCCGCCCGGCTCACTGGGACTCTGTCATGTGCTGTGAGGATGCCATTGCGGTGTGTGTGTGTGTGTGTGTGTGTGTGTGTGTGTGTGTGTGTGTGTGTGTGTGTGTGTGGGTGTGTGCATGGTGTGGATGTGGATGTGTGTATATACGTATGTGTATGTGTGTATGGTGTATATGTGTATGTGTATATGTATGTATGTATGCATATGTGTGCATATGTGCATGTATATGTGTGTGGTGTTTGTGTGTATGTATATATGGTATGTGTGTATATTTATGTGTGTAAGTGTGTTTATGTGTATGTGTGTATGGTGTGTATGTGTGTATGTGTGAATGTGTGTATAGATATATGTGTGCATGTATGTGTGGTGTGTATGGTGTGTGTATGTGTGTACCATGTGTGTACCGTGTGTGTATGTGCCCATTCTCCACCACCAGTAAACCCAGCGTCCCTCCCACCCTCCCCAGTCCTGTCTCCCCCCACCCCACACTGCCACTTTGGCAGGGTATTCCCTTTTGTTCTCTCTCTCTGATTAGGTGTTGTAGTTTGCAATAAAGGTGTTGAGTGGCCATTGTGTTCAGTCTCTAGTCTATATTCGGCCTGCATCACCCCTCCCCCGCATGACCTCCGACCACATTTTACTTGGTGTTCCCTTCTCTGAGTTGCCCAGAATGAGAGACCAGCCTCCAAGCCATGGAGACAGCCTCCTGGTACTTATTTCTACCAGGAGTGAATATTATCCGGAGTTAATTAACTCCCTTGTTACACAGCATAGTGATGTGGGTGGACCCCACGGGTGACTCACATGAGTCAGGAGGAGAAAGACGGTCACTTTCTCCCGATCCGCCTCTGCCATCCCGGACCCAGGGTCACTGGGTTTCTGTCTCGCTCGCAGAAAGGAATTTCAAGAGTAGACGAGCAGTGAAGTAAAACAGATTTTATTTGGAGGGGTTTTGAAGGGAAGGAGGGAGAGAAAGTGGGAGAGTGGAGAGTAACTCGCTCAAGACACAACCCGGGCTTCTCCAGGGGCGGAGAGACCCTACACACAGCCCGGCATCAGACAGGAACGCAGGAAAGTCCCCATCTCAAGAGGGGAGGTGCGGGCGACACATGTGCCCAGGCACCGCATGTGCTGGGCCACGCGGTCACGGGCGCAAAAAGCACAGGGGCTCGGGCAGCGTCTGCGCGCCCTTCCTCTGCCCCCGGTGCTTGTAGAGGCTCTCCTCGGGTTGTCTGGATCCCGGAGTTCTAGAGTCTTCTCGGGGCTGAATCACTAAAGCTAATCGGATTAAAGGAGAGGACTGAGGAACTTTCGAGGAGAGGAAGTTCACTGGGAGGGTCCAACCTCCTCAGGGTCTGCTGAAGGCCTCATCAGGTCTCTGTTTTCTGTGTACACGGAGTGGGTCAGTCTGAAAATCTTCCTTCCCGGAAGTTTAGTTGACCTAAGTTCCACTGCCGAGGGCCCTTCCCTGTGTACCTGCCTACATCAGTAGCATCAACTGTCTTCCTGTGTCTATACAAAAAGGACACTGCTGTGCCATGCAAAGGATGTAAAGGAAAGAGAAAAGCAATGTAGGGTCAGGAGTGCCTGATGGAATTGAGCGTGCCTTGGGAGCACTGTGGCAGGAGCACTTCACTAAGCCCAAGCTCCCTTTGGGAGGAGCGGGGACAAACCAACATGATCCAACACCTCTTGCTGCTCTTGTTCTTGTTCCTATGACTACGCACATTGAGGCGCGTTGCCCCTAGACGTTTCCACACCCACCATTAGCATCAAGGCCCCTTTCTTTCTCCTTCATCATTTTCACGATCGCCCTCCACCCAAGCCCCTCCACCTCTCTCCATACCTGGGGCAGCTCAAATGTCCTGAACCGTGACCCTTTCCAGATTGCGTCCGGTTTTACCTCTAGCTGGGTGAGTGTCCCTCAGCTCCTGGACCGCTCACTGGACACTCTGAATCCAGATTTCCAGGACGAGCCACCAGAGACTCAAGCCCCGCAGTCACGCTGCAGAGACCAGCCCAGGTGAACAGGCCGGAAGCAGGGAGAGAGACAGAAATAAGAGAAAACGCCTGGGTCCGGGGACCCACAGCCTCCGGTGGGTTTACGGAGTTGACTGGGCCTAGGTTTCCTGTGTTGCACCCGTCACAGTGCTCCCAAGGCACGCCCCGTTCCATCACCGAGGCACGCCCACTCCTACCTGCCTTCCTCTTTCCTTTATTGCAGACAGAGTGCCTTGCCCGCTGAGAGCCCGAGAACACTCGAACAGCAAACATTCTCTCCTTGGACTAGACTTTACGTATCGGAGGGCGTTGGGCAAATATAAATAGAAACAAGTTTAGTGAAGCCGAAATGTAAACCCGGGTTTAGTCGAGCATAAATACAAGCAGACGCACAGGGCTTCCTGCAGGGGAGATTCTGCTGGGGGCGGGGGGGTCCTCCGGGGTCGGGTCCTTTCAGGCATCAGAGTCCCTGGATCCCAGAGGTAGAGCAAAGGTGTTGAGTGAGGGGTGGCCCCGAGCTGTCCCCTCTGGGGACGTCTGGAGACACCCAGACTTCCGCTCTGCAGGGGAGGGGCGGGAGCACCGGGCAGGGAGCAGGAGCTGGCCACCCTGGGTGGGGGAAGCGGGCCACCCTGGGCGGGGAGCTTGTGTCTTGGTGCCGGTCCCCAGGGAGACCAGCTGCCCTAGGCCGAGGCACGACCCCTGGGCCTGCCTCGCGTGCCAGTGACCGTGCTGTCAGACAGCCCCATGCCAGCTCCAGCCCTGACCCAGCATGGTCTGTCCCCACTCCAGGAGACGAGCAGCGATGGCCCCTGTGTTGAACTCCCCTCGTGCCATGGCGGGGTCTAGACACCCATGCCCACCCCGGGCCAAGAGCAGGACTTCCCTGAGGTCAGGGGAGGAGCAGAAGCGAGGGCCCGGCTCCTGAGCCTGCGGGTGGGGGCGGGAGATTCTGGCCGCTCTGCCCCCCCTCCCAGGTCACTCCCCTTGGGGTCCACCAGCTCTGAGATGGCCACCCCGCCCAGCAGGGCCACCGCACCGTCCACACTGCCCGCAGCCCAGGGAACAGGCAGGGCTGGGCCCAGAGCCTCCCTCGCCGCCCTCTGCTGCCCGCTGAGCTCGAGTCTTCCCGCCCATGCCGGAGACAAGCCGTCCGTCCGCACACACCCTCACAGCGGGCCAGGGTGGGGGCATCTCTTTCTTCCCTATTTCTCCGGACTCCAGGACCCAAGAGAAGAAAATTAGTCCTGATCCTTCATATCTCCATCTGAGGTGACGGATCTCTGGCCCCACAGAGGGTTCTGTGAACCCGCAGGAGGGATCCCTGAGTCCAGAGTTAGGAAGAAGCCACGAGCATGGCCAACCACGGCCTCCAAAGCAAAATAACCACCACGACAAAAAAGGAAAGTAAAACCCTGGGCCAGATGATGGATTAAAATCAGTGTCTGTGTTGCAAGCCATAGTGCCCCAAAGTAGAGAGAGAGTATGGGGAATACTGTCTGCGTGGAGGCAGGGGGAGGTGGGAAAGGGGGGGTACACCCGGGATATTGGGGGTGGGGAATGTGCACTGGTGGAGGGGTGGGTGTTTGATCATTGTGAGATTGTAACCCAAACATGAGAGCCCGTAACTATCTCACGGTGATCCAATAAAATTTAAACAAACAAACCAACCAACAAAGGGCTGGGTGGGTGTGTATTTTGCAAGTTGGTGCCCAGAGTTTAAATCCCAGCACTGAGTGGTCCCCCAAAAACGTTTAAGAGTGACCCAAGCACGGCATTGGAGTTCCTGAGCACTGCGGGGTGTGGCCCTCCAAAACAATTAAAGAAGAATGAAGCGAGCCAGGCGGTAAGCCTCAAGTGTGCACTGCACAGGCTCTTGGAGAAGCTACGGGAGGCAAAGCCCGGGAGAGCGTTTTTTCCTTTCTAAGTGTCATGAGACTCTCACGTGGTGAACTTAGAGTTCGCAAGCAAATACCTAGGCAATTAATCACACATATGCAAGTTTTTTCCTGTGGAAAATTTTTCTTCTTGTCTATACAAAAAAAAAAAAAAAAACACCCTGTGATGGACAATGCAGCTTTGCTTTTACAGCTCTTCAAACACAAAGGCAGACCAGGGGCTTCTCAAAAACACAATAAGGCTAATTTACATTCATAATGTAAACACTGTTTCTCTTTGTCTTAAACCAGGGAAGCAATCAAGTGAGAGAGGCTAGTGTGGGTCTGAAGTGCTCTCCCGGGCTCTGAAAGTGCCTGATAACAATTCGCTGGAGGGGGGGGTGGGTCTCTCACAATGGAGACGTTACTAGTGCCTGCTGCAGAATCTCAGTCAAGCTCAGAACCCCACAAAACCAGCCAGTGCAAATGCACAGTACCATTATGCAGAGTATCAAATGCACAGTACCATTATGCAGAGTATCAAATGCACAGTACCATTTTGCAGAGTACCATTATGCATTTGGTACAGTATCTGCCTTTCCACCTATCTCGCATTCCAAGAGCAGGAGAGGGGGCCACGGCCCCTGCGGTTCTCAGGAGGGGACTCGACCCCTCGCGGGTCCAGCTTCTGGAGGAAGTGGCCGTCCATCTCTGGGATGCTCTGCTCGCAGCGACATCCCTCCGCCTGTGCCGTGCTCCCCCTCTGCTGCCTCCTCAGACACCCACCCTACTGACCCAGGGCCCGTGCCCCGGTCTGGCCTTCCCTGACCGCGTCCACCTCTGCAGACCCCACGGCACTGCTGGAGACGAGGACTCTGCCCACGTGGGCCCCGAGAGTGGCCAGCACAGAGGAGGCAGCGGAGGGCTGCCGTGGCGGCTGAGAGAGTCGGGCCGTGTGTGGCGCCCGCTGCCCCTCACGGTGTGGGCCGGGGGCCTCTGCCAGGGCTTCTCACCCTCCCGCTCTCAGTGCTCTTACTCCCCTGGGTGGCTGATGGAGGTGAGATTGCCCCAGAGCTGCAGTCTGAGCGGCACCCGCTGGGAAACGCCCACGCCTGCACCCACCCGGACCACCCAAGCCAGGTTCGCCTGTTTGCCAAACCCCTAGAGGAGCCAAGGGCACACTCGCACTTCGAGGGCCACTTGGCACGGTCCTTGGGACGCTATCAATGCCAGTGAGTGAGAATCCCCCTGCCCACAAATATCACACAGACCCTCTAATGAAACAGCTGACTCGCATGTGACTCAGTATTTGGACCAAGATGAAAGGGGGGGGAGAGTTGGCCATTCTTAGACTACTTCCTTCAGAAGGAAATTGGTCGGTCAGCAGCAGGCTGGCAGTGTGAGACTAGCTTTGGCTTCTTTTATTTCAAGAAAAGACCATTTACAGTGAAGGGGGGCGGGGAGGGGGGGAAACAGTCCATGGGAGACAGCTTCGGTGCATTTGTCAAGAATGTGTTACCTGGGGCTGGAGCCATAGCACAGCGGGTAGGGCATTTGCCTTGCACTCGGCCGACCCGGGTTTGAATCCCAGCATCCCATATGGTCCCCTGAGCACCACCAGGAGTAATTCCTGAGTGCAAAGCCAGAAGTAACCCCTGTGCATCGCCGGGTGGGACCCAAAAAGCAAAAAATAAATAAAAATAAAAAAGAATGTGTTACCTGAACAAACAGAGATTATTCACTTGCAATGCCCACTTATATGTATGTATAATAATATATGTGTATATATTAATATATATATATATATATATTTAAACCCAAAAGCAAAATCTTGGGGATTCTATCATCTTTCCTCTGAACAAGGGGAAAACTAACCAGCTCACAGAATTGAACATCCGCTCTACTTCTCAGTTCTACCAGAGGAATTAGGTCACAGAACAAGCCAGCCCCCCGTAAAGTGGAGACATAGGGGGATGCAGGGACGAGGAGACACAGCAGCTCAGTGCCCCAGGGACCCGGGGGGGACACACAGAGGCAGCGGAGTGGCAGACTCCTGGCGAGAGCGGGTGGGCCCACTTGCGAGCGCAGAATCCCTGCAGGACCCAAGCGAGCCAAGATGCCCGCCCCCCCGCCCTGTGTCCATGCGTTTCCCTTCCGGGACCCTCCGTCGGGTCTTCACGGTCAAGGCAGGAGAGAAAGCGCTCGTGTTTGGCCCCAGGATGGTGGGTGCCCTGGAAGACGCGCAGGGGCAGCTGAGTGGGAAAGCGGTACTTGGCTGCCAATGACGCCACTTAAACGGGAGGGGAGGTCCGCCAGCAGAGAGCCGGGGTCTGTCGTGTATCCCGAGGAGAGAGAGACGCCAGAGCTTATACATATGGCAGGAGCGTTGTCAGGAAACACACATACTCGTGCATCAGGACGAGCAGGGTGCGGTGACGTGCAAGGTGCCCGCACCGTATGCCTGGCAAATGCAGAGGAACCCGTGGAGGGTCCGTGTTCCTGGTATGCTCACCAAGGCTCGAGCACTCAGAGCCCGCTGGCTCTCCTGTACAGTCTCCACTGGCCGGGACGGGCTGCCCGGGGACCTGGAGTCCTGATCGGTCCCAGAGTGCCCTGAAGTTTCTGCTTTGGCCCAATCAGCGCCACACAGACTCAGTGAGTGGTGGAAGGACGGGTGCTTCTCCCGAGAGAGGCCGTCACCCCTCCCGCACTCCCGGCCTCGGGCCCGTCTGTCTGAGCCGTTCCTAGGCCCGGAGAGGCCTTCTGAGATTTGGGGACGTCAAAGGGGCGAAGATGCAAGAACTTTTGACACTTCCCCATTTGGGTGAGCACGAGCTGCTAAGACGTTTCTCCTGAGCAACTCCAGGCCAGCCGGGGCGGGGGGGGGGCTTTGGGGCCACCGTGATGGACCGTCTGCTCCGGGTCCACCCGGGCCCTCCGTGGAGCGCACACTTGGGGTCTTAGGAATTCAGGCCAATCCTAAGGCAACTGCAGCTTGAGTTCGGGTGAGGTGACAAGGTCGGTGAACTTGGCAATGTTCGGGTCACCTTTGGGCATGTGGGTCCCATTTTGCAGCGCATGGAGCCTGCAGAGAGGCAGAGCCGGAGAGAACCCTTCAAAGGCAGAGGCAGAAGGTCTCCCGGCGCGAGGGGGAACCGCACAGCACTCGCACAGCGTGTTCTGAGAAGGGTGGGAGTAGGGAAAGTGCCGGGGATGGAGTCTGGAGGGAGGATCAAGCGTCCGCCTCGACTGGCATTCCACAAAGATGGCCCTCCGGAGTCAAAGGGAAGTGAAGATGCTCTTGGACACAGAGCTCAGGGAACGTGTTGCCAGATGATCCACCTGGCAAGAAAAGCCACGATGCCTTCAGGAGGAGGGAAAGAAAAGGGTTTGGGGAAGAAAGGCCGCAGAGAAGTGGGGGCGGGGGAAGGAAGGGCCGAGCCAGCCAGGAGCGCTCTGGGAAGCCTTTCTCTGGGCCCGGTGGGGGAGACAAACAAGTCGGTCTGTTCTGATAAAACTCACACGAGCAGCCCCACCAGGCCCGGCTGTTTGTTCCTGTGGACGGAGTGATTTTGTCCTGTCCGATACAGATGGGCACAGAATCGGGCGTTGGGCAGGCTTTGCTTAGGCTTCCGTCCATCCTGCCCAGCTGCCTGGACCCCGCCTCGCTCCCGAGACCAGGGGTCTCAGGGACCCTTCTCTGCTCCTGGCCCCCCAGCCCTCCCCCCACACCACTTCTTTCCAGACTTGCTCAGTCTCTCCTGGAAAAGAAACCCTCTGCTGTCTTGGCTCTTTCTCTGTCGCCCAGCCTTAGAGCCACGCTGCGATGGTCTAGCGGTCACTCTCTCATCCCCTAGCTGGCCCGCTGCCCACCCCACACAGAACTCTGGGTCTTACAAAAAAATGAACTGAATGACTGTGAGCTACACGGTTACAAAGTTATTCATGATTTTGTTTCAGTCATACACTGTTCGTCCTTCACCAGGGCACAGGGGCCACTTTCCCGCTTTCCTGCCACCCCACCCCGCCCTGGCATCCGCATGCCTCTAGGGAAGGCACTTCTCTCTGTCTCTGCCTCTCTGTCTCTCTCCCTCTCTCTCCCCCTCTCTCGTCCTCTCTCTCTTTCTCTGTCTCTCTCCCTCTGCACTCCTCTCTGTCTCTGTCTCTCTCTTTCTCTCTCTTCCTCTCTCCCCCTCTCTGTCTCTCTCCTTCTCTCTCTCTCCCTCTCTCTGTCTCTTTTTCCTTTTGCTTTTTGAGTAAAGGATTCTCTTCTTGTTTCTTAGGCAAATACTGAATATTTTTGGTCTGTGCGATACTTCGAACGAATACTCCAGGATTACTGCAGCACATCTGACAGGGATCGATTAGGAGGCAACCAATTTTAGAGGGAAATATATATTTTTTACAGATATATATATATATATATATATATATATATACATACACACACACACACACACACACAACCCTCAACCTTTAGTGATCTGTTACAGAAGGGATTAATACTCCTGGGTGAATACAACATTCTTCACACTTTTTCCTCTAAGGATACTTTTGTCTAGCTTTCTCAGCAGATTTTCATAACAAACAACTGTCATCTGTCATCCTGTTGCTCATCGATTTGCTCGAGCGGGCACCAGTAACGTCTCCATTGTGAGGCTTGTTATTACTGTTGTTGGCATATGTAATATGCCAACAAGCTCCACGGGGAGCTTGCCAGGCTCTGCCGTGTGGGTGAGAAACTCGAGAGGGGCGGAGGAATCGAACCTGGGTTGGCCACGTGCAAGGCAAATGCCCTCCCTGCTGTGCTATTGCTCCAGCTCAATAGTTCTTGTACCTTAGCTATTTAAAATTAGGAGCTTTCTACACCAGATACTTTTAACAATTCCACAAGAATACAAACATAAAAGAAAAAAAAAGAATACAAACATGCTTTCAGACACAGAAAAAGCCCTTTGTTTTTTTTATCAAACTTTGATATTAGCATAGAAAAAACCACTTGAACTGCCAATGTTTATGAAAACATGAGGAAACTTTGTTTCAATGGCTTCTGTACCTCTGTTGTTTGTAAACCAGCCTATTTTTTTCATTAAAATTGGCTGAGGGGCTGGAGCGATAGCACAGCGGGTAGGGCGTTTGCCTTGCACGCGGCCGACCCGAGTTCGAATCCCAGCATCCCATATGGTCCCCTGAGCACCGCCGCCAGGGGTAATTCCTGAGTGCAGAGCCAGGAGTAAACCCTGTGCATCGCCAGGTGTGACCCAAAAAAGCAAAAAAAAAATAAAATAAAATAAAAAAATAAAATAAAATTGGCTGAGGCTTTTAAGATAAAGCCTTGCATTCTCTGAACTTTATTTCACTTTAGTTTCAGGCTCTAGTCTCACGGCTCTTCTTAGATAGTGCAGATTCTTAAGTTCAAAAGAATTTCAACTATTTTTAGTTTTAAAAATATTTAAAGTTATATGGAGTCGTTTGTTAAGTCACACAACTACATCAACATGTCCCTCAGAGTGGGGGAAAAAAAGCAAATCCACTAACATTTTTAGTGTGTTGGTAGACAAACAGGAAGTCCCCCTTCTGAGTATATGAAAAATACGTTATGTACAAACAATTATATATGTGATATACAAACAATTTGTATAACGTTGTACAAACAATGTTATAACAAACAATACAAAATATATTACTTTGGTTCTGCTTTGGGGCAGGGATTGGATTTGGGATGGAAACACCGGAAATGTTTGGTGTGGGAATTCCTAGGCTGGCGGGAAGGTGTCCTGGTGGTGGGATTGGTGTTTGAATATTAAATGGAATCAAATATTGTGAACTACTTTTTAAAATAAAAAAATTGAAAAACATATCAAATATTTTTGCAGAGAAGCCACTCACAATTTTACTCTTACGCTAGCCTACCGCAGCATGGCCTGAGAACAATTTCCGATAGAAAATGAAAGTAAAAGTTGTCTTAGGAGGAAACGACGGCAGAACTGAAGTTTCCGCAGCGAACTCCGAGCCGGCTTTTGGAAGCCAGAGCTCTGCTGGTCGCATTGCCAAGGCGGTGATGCAATCAGTTTGCTCTCTGCTCCCATCCTGCAAGATTCTGTCACTTTGGAACAGTCTGCAGCAGCTGTGGCCAGGCAAGAGCAGACAACCCAGCCGCGTCTGTCTGCTCTCCGGAGGATGTTTTCCCAAAGGCCCTCCGTGTTCTAGGGACACACCGAGGCAGCGAGGCTGGGCAGAAGTCAGGCGAGCTCCCTGCAGGGGGCTCATTTTCTTAAAAGGAGGATGGAAAATTAGGGGAAAAAATGAGGGAGGGATAAAACATCTTATTTCATTGCTAAGATTTAAAGTCCAGGCTGCAAAAATGTCTTGGGTACCTGTGCCAGGGGCCTCCCCACCCAGCCAAGGCCATCGCCCACTCCCACCCCCCTAGCCAAGCCTCAGGCCTGAGCTCCACAGAGAAAAAAACCTGCCGAAAATTTCAGGTACAGGATTGCTTTTTTTTTTTTTTTTTTGCTTTTTGGGTCACACACAGTGATGCTCAGGGATTTATCCTGGCTCTGTACTCAGGAATTACTCCTGGTGGTGATGGGGAGCCATATGGGATGCTGGGGATCGAACCCGGGTCTGCCGCGTGCAAGGCAAACACCCTATCCGCTGTACTATCTCTCTAGCCCACAGAGGTTTTTTTTGTTGTTGTTGTTGAAAATGCCAGGCCTGCAGGCTGCCTTGGTAGCACAGGAGGGAGGGCGTTTGCCTGGTACGAGGCAGACCCAGGTTCGATCACCAGCATCCCACATGGTCTTCTGAGCACCACCAGGAGTAATTCCTGAATGCAGAGCCAGGAGTAACCCCTGTGCCTTGCCGGGTGTGATGCAAAAATAAACAAACAAACAAACAAATAAATAAATATAGTCACTGATAGCACAGTGGTAGGGCGTTCGCCTTTCAGCCTTTCACACCGCCGACCCATGTTCGATTCCTCCGCCCCTCTTGGAGAGCCCGGTAAGCTACCGAGAGTATCTCACCTGCACGACAGAGCCTGGCAAGCTACCCGTGGTGTATTCGATATACCAAAAACAGTAACAATAAGTCTCACAATGAGAGACGTTACTGGTGCCCACTCAAGCAAATTGATGAGTAACGGGATGACAGTGACAATGACCCAAGGGAATTAGAAGATCTGGATGACAACTGGACATTTGAAGAGAATCACTGTAACACTGTCATCTTGTTGTTCATCAATTTACTCAAGCGGGCATCAGTAATGTCTCCATTTTTCCCAGCCCTGAGATTTTAGGTTTTTTTTTTTTTTTTTTTTTTTTTTTTTTTGCTTTTTGGGTCACACCCGGCAATGCACAGGGGTTACTCCTGGCTCTGCACTCAGGAATCACTCCTGGCGGTGCTCAGGGGACCATATGGGATGCTGGGAATCAAACTCGGGTCGGCCGCATGCAAGGCAAACGCCCTACCCACTGTGCTATTGCTCCAGCCCCCAGCCCTGAGATTTTAGCAGGCTCTCCTTACTCGTTTTTCCCAATGATTGGAGGCTCTTTCAGGGTCAGGGAAATGAGACCTATTGTTACTGTTTTTGGCATATTGAAAAAACAATATGGCATTTTGGTGGCTTGCCGGGCTCTCTGATAGGTATGTATATATGTTACTGTATTTGGGATATGAATACGCCACAGGGAGCTTGCCAGGGTCTCCCAAGTGGGCAATAGACTCTCGGTAGCTTGTCAGGTTCTCCAAGAAGGAGAACTAGGCTATTAGATGTAATCCCATCAACAGCCAACATCCAGAGACTATAAAACCAAGCTCCCGGAAGAGAGCAATGCAGTCTCTTGCCCCTGCGCCTGGCTGTCTTCACTGGGGCCCCTCGGAGGGGACGGGTTGTGTCCCCCCTCCCCAAGCAGAGCTGACAGTTGAGCTCAACAGGTTCCGGGAGCTTGGTCTTATAGTCTCTGGTTGTTGGCCATTGATGGGATTACACAGCGCGGGGGGGGGGGGGGGGGGCGCAGAGATCATGGTGGAAGAGGCCCAGTCCCGATCTGAGCAGCCTTGGAGATCTCAGCCCTGGGTCCTGCACACCTGGGTTCCTCCGCTGGCTCCCCCATGTGTGAGGCTCGTCCGAACATGTGGAGAGTGGCCTGAGCATGGCCATGGCTGGGTTCCGGAGGTCTTCAACATATTGAAAAGAATATGAAAACTGTAGGATAACACTGGGTTTGTCCTTTTAGCCTTGCTGCAGGGAACTTAGTTTACCTTAGAGCAATGTCCTTTCTGTATGGACACAGGAAGACAGTTAATAATATGCTTTGTAACTTGGGAGCCAATTGACTCCAATAATATTTACTCCCGGGCATCTGCTTTCTCAACTCAGTTGCCCTTAGTTCCTAACACCCCAAAAGCAGGCTTGGCTGCATTGTACCCCAAACACCCCAAACACACCTCCACGGTATGAACTGGAGAAGCCGCGTTCTCCTCTGAAGGCTCCGTAGCGAGCTCGAAGCTGCCCCGTTTCTACACAGTCTCCGTAGAAAAGAGACCCCCTTTCCTTTTGTTCTGGAGGTACACCTGGAAGTGTGGGGGGCGTCCTCTTGGCTCTGCACTCAGGGATGGCTCCTGGCACAGCTCGGGGCTGCAGGGAGTGCCTGGGACCCAGTCCCCTCTGCCCCTTGCGAGGCAAGACGCACATGCCCCACGCCCTGGCCCCAAGAGCCCTCACTTCGCAAGAAGCTTGACCGGGTTTCCAGTGTGGGGCTCCCAGCTCCCAGTCCTGTCCGTGTAAACACGGCCTTTACTCACGGAGAAACGCAGACGCAGGGACGCTTTGTGAGCCCTAAGCTCACCCTCCTTCAGCTTCTTTTGCGATGTTAGATTTCTCCTCTCAGTTGCTCATCTCCTGAAAACCTCGAGGTCTTGTGATGCCTTGAGAGTTCAGTGGCAAATGTTTTCTACACACGGTTTTAGTTGCCTTTTATTTGTGAGGAAATGTATTTCTCCCTTTGCATAAGCCGTTTCTCCAACTGCGGTTGGCACCGGGCCTACCAGAGGATGATTCGGGAGTGCCGACTGACAACAGAGACACAAAGAAGTTTGTGCTTAGAACAAATCTGAGCGAAAGCTCAAGGTCAGGGCTACTGCAGAGAGGGTGATTTTGATCCTCAGCTCTGCAAGGATCAACTGGGTGAAGCCTGCAGACCCCCCCACCCCAAACACACACACACACACACACACACACACACACACACACACACACTTCCTCCTCTATTAATATTTGAGGGTTAGGTTACAAAATTTAAAGGGCAGCCCCCAGCTACTGTTACTTCCTCAAGCTTCTTTGGTAATCCACAGCCCTGAGATCCTCTGCATGACTTCTCAAATGAGTTGCTTCAGGCCCGGGGCCGCAGGGGAAGGTAGCGAGGCTGTTGTTGGACTCCGGAGACTTGCAGAGTCTCGGCACTCTCCGCACCGACTGTTGGCACGTGCTGGCATGTGGCGGCCCTTGGGGCTGCCTTTCCCTGAGGCTGAGAGCTTTCATCACCAAGGTTTTGTTATTGAAATTTTTTTTTTTTTTTGGTTCTTGGACCGCAGCTGCCAGTGCTCGGGGCTTACTCCTGGCCCTGCGCTCAGGGGTCACTCCTGTTGGGGTCTGGGGGATATCTGGGATGCCGGGGATTGAGCCCCACCCGGCTTCCCTGTTGGGCTACCTCTCTGTCCCCAATTTATTAGGATTTATTGTGGGACAGTTTACGGTCCTGGTTGCCACCGTGGAGGAGACAAGTCTTTCAATCATTTAATTAATATTAAAAGAAATAGAATTATGGTCCAGGCGCCGTGCTGAGGACTGTCCATGTCTGCGGCGTGCAGAGACGGTCCCGGTCAGGACTCGCCTTGCATGCTGCGTGCCCAGTTTGGTTCGGGGGCCACAACGCTGCTGGGTGTGGCCCCCACAATCCCCCCCTCCAAGGAAACCCTTGACTTTTCTTCCCAGGTTATTGCTGGCCACACAGGCACCCCCAATCTTCCTTCTGCCCCGGAGTTCCTCCTCTCTGGCCCTTCAAGCTTGCTGCTGCCTGGGAGTGGCGAGGCCCTTCGCAGCCAGGTGGTCTCGGCCAGGTGGTCTCGGTAACCATCAGGGAGCCAGTTCCCTTGTCCAGGGCCTTCCGGGCACCAGCCGGGGCTGCAACACCGGCCAGGAAGTGGGAAGCTGCCGCGGCGGGCCAGCCTGCAGCCCCTGGCCACGTCCAGCCTCGGTCACTCCTGGGGCTGACCAGCGCCTAATGGCCAGCCTGGCTCTGGGTACTCCCGTGGCCTTGCTGGCCCTGCCCAGCGCCCAGTGTCCAGCCTGGCCTGGGGCACTCCTGGCCCTGCTAAGTGCCCAGCGCCCAGTGTCCAGCCTGGCCTGGGGCACTCCTGGCCCTGCTCAGTGCCCAGCGCCCAGTGTCCAGTCCGGCCTGGGGCGCTCCTGGTCCTGCCCAACGCCCAGCGTTCAGTGTCCAGCCTGGGAGCCCCTGGCCCTGCTCAGTGCCCAGCGCCCAGTGTCCAGTCCGGCCTGGGCGCTCCTGGCCCTGTTCAGCGCCCAGCGCCCAGCGTCCAGCCCGGCCTGGGGCGCTCCTGGCCCTGCCCAGCGCCCAGTGTCCAGCCCGGCCTGGGCTCTCCTGGCCCTGCTCAGTGCCCAGCGCCCAGTGTCCAGCCCGGCCTGGGCGCTCCTGGCCCTGCTCAGTGCCCAGCGTCCAGCCCGGCCCCGGGCACTCCAGGCTCTGCTCTCCCTGCCCGGCGTGGGCTGCCCGCCAGGCCCGTTCCTGGAAAACGCCGGCGGCGGCCAGCTCGGGCCCAGCCCGCCGCGCTGGAGCCCACCCGCCGGGTCCGCCCGGGGCCAGGCCCGGCCGCCCTTGGGCGGGGCGCGGCAGGCGGGCCGGGCGGGCCGGGCGGGAGGGGGCGGGGCGCGGCCGTCCCGCGGTCCCGCCGGCCCCGCCCCCGCCGGAAGCAGCCGAGCGCGCTCGGGCCGACTCGGCGGCGCTCGGCCGCGCTCGGCCGCCGTCGGGCCGGGCCGGCGGGGGGCGGGGCGGCGCGGCGCGTCGCGCGCGGGGCATTGTGGGCCGCGGCCGGTGAGCCGCAGCTGCCATCTTGGCGAGCGGCGCGGCGGGGCCTGTGCGGGGCGGCAGGCGCCATGGGCCGCTCTCGGAGCCGCAGCTCGTCGCGCTCCAAGCACGCCAAGAGCTCCAAGCACAACAAGAAGCGCAGCCGCTCGCGCTCGCGCTCGCGCGACAAGGAGCGGCCGCGGAAGCGCTCCAAGTCGCGGGACGGCAAGCGCGGCCGGCGGCGGGAGTCGCGCTCGCGCTCGCGCTCCACCACGGCGGCGGCGGCGCGCAGGGAGCGCGAGCGCGAGCGGGAGCGCGCGTCGCCGCCCGACCGCATCGACATCTTCGGGCGCACGGTGAGCAAGCGCAGCAGCCTGGACGAGAAGCAGAAGCGCGAGGAGGAGGAGAAGAAGGCCGAGTTCGAGCGGCAGCGCAAGATGTGAGCGCGGCGGGGCGCGGGGGCGCGGGCCCGAGTCCGAGTCCGAGTGCGCGCGTGTGCTCGAGTGCGCGTGCCCGAGTGCGCGCGTGCCCGAGCGCGCGTCTGCCCATGTGCGTGTGCCTGAGCGCGTGTGCATGGGCCTGTGCGTTTCCATGTGCCTGTGCGTCTGTGCGTGCGTGTGTGTGTGCACGTGTGCTTGTGCATGTGCCCTTGTGTGTGTGTGTGTGTGTGTGTGCATGCACATGCGTGTGGCCTGCCCCGACCTGCCCGGGCCCAGCCCGACCCCTAGCTTCTCCCCCCTGCACGCGCGGCCTTGACTTTTCCCTCCGCAGCAAACTTGGGTGCAGCGCCCCACCCCCATGCCCGCCGCTGCGCGTGGAGCCCTTTGCCTCCGCCCCCCGCCCGGACGGTGAGAGTCAGGGCACAGGGTGGGCACCGTCCCCGCACGGGAGCCGCCCGTCCAGCGCCTCTGGGTCCAGGGCAGGTGCGGGGACCCCAGAGGCCTGCCCGGAGGCCCGGCTGCCGCGCAGGTGTGAGTCACGTGCCGGGCCCCACTGGGAAGCAATGCTGATGCCCAGCGTCCGCGAGGCCTGGCCGAGACTCTCCGGGGTCGGCGCTGGGCTACACAGGTGGTTCCCGTGCAGCTTGTCCGAGAAGCCCGGCGTGGAGCAAGGGTCCAAGGCTCTGGCCAGAAGGGACAGGCGCCTGTGTGCGGTTTCCCCTTCCCTCCCAGGCACCAGTGACAGCCGGGGACACTAGTGCAGTGATTTCACGCCGAGCCTCGGTTACGTAGAGCTCAGTGTTGGGGGCGTGGGTGAGTCCTAGCTCCCGGATGTCACCCACACGCACACCTTTAGGACCACGTGAGGCGGTTCAGAGCATAAGAGTAATTTGTTCACTAGGAAGCAAAAACTTGCTCGGGGCCAGAGTGGACAGTGCAGCAGGTCGGGCGTTTGCTGTCAGGCACCCACCCCGGCTGGCCCCTGGCACCCCGTGTGCGCCCATGTCCCCACCCCCACCAGACGTGACCCCTGGGTAGAGCCAGGATTCAGCCCTGAGCACAGCGGGTCTTTCTCCCCCCCCCCTTTTTTTTTTTTTTAAAGAAAGAAGTTGCAGAACAAGTGAAATCTTGGCTTTTCGAGGAATAATAGAGTCACGCTGTCAGCCACACACCAGGATGAGGAAAGTTAGGTAGTTCCGGGCTGAGAGCCAACCAAGCCACTCACTCGGGATGGAGGACAGGACAGACCTCGGGCACCTGTGAGCTGTGTGCACAGTCCATCGAGTACTGGACTGTGCCACAGTCCATCAAGTACTGGACAGTGCCTGGGGAAATAGTGGGGGGGGTGGGCGGGCAGAGACCTGGGCTTTAGGCCTCGGGATGGGCAGAAGTAGGCATCTGCTAATCCCCCTTGGTTAGGTCATCCTCCCTGCTCTGAGCGTTGGTGAGTGCCGGGCTCTGCGGGGGCTCCTGGTGGAGGTGCTCGATCTCACGCCCCAGGTCTCGATCAGCCTGGAAGAGAAGAGTCGGTGCGTGCTGCAGTATGTCCTGAGTTCAGAAGTGGCAGAACGGTATTAAGAAGGACTGCACGGGGCCCTTCCCGGGGCCAAGGGGGGAAGAGGCTTGGGGCGAAGGGTCTCAGACCGACCCTGAGAGCCAGGGCCTGGGGGTCTCAGGAAGGTCCTGGGAGCAGCGCGAGCTCCATCCTAGCAGGCAGGGCCCCTTGGGAGCAGGCGAGAGGCTCGGAGCTGAGCTGTGGGAGGCGGATCGCGGCTGCTGAGCAGGGTGGGAGCACGCAGTTCAGTCATGCGGGGGCAGGCGGGAGGGGACAGATTGAAGCGTCACCGGGACGAGGACACGTGGAACCTGGGGAGGAAGGATTCCCTGCGCGCTGGTCGTGCCGTGGCTGTTGCAACACAGCTGCCGGTGTCTGGCGCGCGTCAGGCGCGGGTCAGGGAGCCCTGACCTTGGGGAGCCGTGGGCAGCAGAGGGAGTCGCGCGGGCTGGGGTCGGCCTGCCGCAGCCTCCAGCAGGGAGCCCCGGGGTCTCCTGGGGGACCCGCAGAGCAGGGAGACCAGCTCCTGCAGACGACGGGGACCCGGCCGGCCGCGTGGGGGGGGCAGCTGAGAGCCGGCCACTGCCTTAAGCAGCTGGGGAGTTTGGCAGAGCCGGGCCAAGTGCTCCGCCATTTCCAAGTCTGAGGCCCCAGGCCAGTCACCCCCGGCCGCCTCAGGAGTGGAACAGGACCTGTCCCTGAGAGCTGGCGGTCCCCCGGCCACCCCCAGGAGTGGGACAGGACTGTCCCTGAGAGCTGGCGGTCCCCCAGCTGCCCAGGAGTGGGACAGGACCTGTCCCTGGGCGGTGCCCGGCGGGCAGGAAGGCTGCGGCGATGGTCACTTAGGCTGCTCAGAGATGCAGCCAGAGGCCCTTGGCAGACCGACAAGCTGATGCCGTGTAGGCTGGGTGCGGGAGTCCCTTCCCCTGCTCCAGTGAGACTTCCTCCTGGGCTGCCGCCCCTCCCTCCGCTCCCCTGCCTTGGTGGCGGTCCTGCGGGCCTCGGGGAGTGACCTGCGGTCAGGGCAGAAGCGCTTCCTCCAGCCGCGTCGCTCCCCGCCTCTGGCTGGTGTCAGCTGCGTGACAGACGGGGCTTCCTGAGTTAGTCCCGAGTGAAACCGGCCCCCGTGGAGGTGACTCTTGGAGGAGTACTGAAGAGCCCGCCCTGAGTGTGGGAATGAGCTTCCTCCGAGCGTGTGCGGAGCGTGCTCCTGGGTTCTGGGGCCGGAGGCCTTGAGACGCCCAGCGCCGTGGTGGGAGTCGTTTGGGGTCATCATCGTTCCCGAGCGAGTCCAGCCTGTGGCCTGCAGGGCAGGTGGCCCCCAGGAAGCCGCGTCCCGACCCGCGGGTTCTCACTGAGGGCCGAGGTGGTTCTGCCGCGTCTGGGCTGGCGTCTCCTGCTGGTTGGGGGCTGGTGACGGGGCCCGCTGGCCCGGCTGGAGCTGCGGGCGGTGCGGGGGGCCGTGGAGACCGGCTGAGTGCTGGCCGGGGGCCCCTTGGCTGGGCACAGCGCTACGCGGGGCTCTCCTCGAACCCCACCACCTGGCTGGTCCTTGGCTGCCCTATTCCGACTGTCCGTGGAAGGCTGACGTGGCTGGGGGGCCCCGGCGCGGTGGCTGGGGGTGGCCGGGCTCCCGGGGCGAGGGGGCGGCCGGCCCTTTGCGGCTGCAGCGGGAGGGGTGCTGTCCAGCCGCTGCGGGGCCTCCCCAGTGGGACCGGGCTCTGTCTGAGCTGACCTGGGCTTGGGCGCGTGTCTGGGAGGGCAGCCCGGGGGAGGGGTGCAGGAGGGAGGGAGGGGGGCGGAGTGCCCCGCAGCGCCAGGGGGCTCGCGTGCACCACGACCCTGGGCTGCTTCCTTCCCAGGCCCCGACTCCCTGTTCTGGGCACCGTGCGTGGGCCTCACTCTTGCTGTGCTCGGGGCAGCGTCCGGGGTCCCGGGATTGAGCCTGCTGGGCCCGGTGCCAGACCAGCGCGCGGCCCCTCTGCGGCCCCTCTCTGGCCTGGACGCAGCCCCCAGAGTGTTCAAGGGTGGGCTGGCAGGGCCGCTGCGTGAGGGCTCTGAGGGGTCAGTGGCCAGGCTGGGTCTTCCTCTCCCCCAGGAAGGCCTCCGGGAACCTGCCTGCCCTTCCCCATCAGTCAGACATTGGTCATCAGTAAGGGGAGCTCTGCCGCCCTGCTGAGGCCAGCGGGGGCGGGGGGGTGTGAGGAGCTGGGCCAGGGCCGCCCCTGCCCTGAGTGCTGACCGGGCCTGCAGGCTGCCCTCCTGACGGCCCCGCCGTGCAGGCCCCCTGCGGACGGTCCCGCCGCGTGGCCAAGCTCTCCAGGTGACCTGGCACCTTTTCTGCTGTGAGCCAGCGGGAGACTCGCCTCCTTTCCCCTGTACTTGGTGTGGGAAGTGTTGACTGACATTATCCTTTCAGTATTTGAATTGAACCATTATTGAACATTTTATGATCGTTCTTTGACCGAGTCACCTCTGTGTTAAACCATATTGAAATTTTAATTTTTTTCTTGAGGTTTTTTTTTTTTTTCCCTTTTTGGGTCACACCGGCGATGCACAGGACTGACTCCTGGCTCTTCACTCAGGAATTAACTCCTGGCAGTGTTCAGGGGACACTGAACACTGTCTATGGGATGCTGGGATTTGAACCCGGGTTGGCCGTGTGCAAGGCAAACACCCTACCCGCTGTGCTATCGCTTTTTTTGAGGTTTTGAAGTTCCCTTTCAGACTTAGTAAAATCCAGTAAGATGTACATCCACTGAGTTCATAAGGGCCGGCTGTACACGTGTGTGTTCTTAAACCTTGGATTAGAAACATGTCCTTGTTCATGCTGAAGTGAAGGCAGGGCCGTGGCCCTGACCCCGGCACGTCCATTCAGACCCAGTCTCAGTCCTGTTTCCACTCTGCATTTGAAATGTAGTATACAATTGTTTAGAAAATTTGCTTTTTGGGTCACACCCAGTGATGCTCGGGGTCGCCCCTGGCTCTGCACTCAGGAATGACTCCTGGCAGTGCTCAGGGGGCCCTATGGGATGCCGGGGATCAGACCCAGCTTGGCCACGTGCAAGGTAGACAGCTTCCCTGCTGTGCTGTCGCTCCAGCCCCCTGCAGTCACTTTTTTTTATAAAAGAAATGTTTCTAGTGATTCCGTATTTTGAAATCTCGAGTGACTCAGCCTTCTCCTTAACGGCGTTGTTGCACAGGGCTTCTTAAATAACTTTGTGCTTGCAGCTTTCTGCCTGAGAAGTCTATGGCGATGCCAGGTGTACGCGGGTTGGTTGGTATTGAATCTGCCGGGGTTAGACTGCCGGGAAATTTCCTTTCAGCGTGGCACACTTCCCACGTTGAGGCCCGTGACTCGGTCGGGGCTGGCGGTGCAGTCTAGTGGAGCTGGCAGCAGATCCCGGTGGCACTGAGAGGCCCCTGGGGCAGGCGTCTTGGGTGGGCGTGGACTGGGGTGCTCAGAGATGCCTCAGAAACAAAGGCTTTGACCGTTGTCTCTTACACGTGGACGTTAGACCTTCAGAATATGTCTGAAGAAGGTCGTCTGTCATGCCTCTAGTACCATCAGCAGGGAGTCACGCGTTTAAATAAATTTTGTGATGAGACAGTTGAAGCAATAGTAAGTTGGCCTCTGGATTTGCTTCAGAGCCTTTGGGTTCATTTGTTTGTTTATTTCATTTACTTGAAACAATCGCTTCAAGTAATGCTGTTGATTAGAAATGAACTCCTAACCATGTGAAAAAGTGGAGTTGATTTTAATGTTTTCTCACTGCCTCAAATATTTTTGTCACCAAAAACACTTATGGTGTGTTTGTCAGATACTTACCAACTCAGCTTTGGTGAAATAAATACTCAGTTATTTCATGTACTTGAAACAATAGCTTCAAATAATGCTGTTGAGATGAAATTAGAAATGAACTATGAACACACGGGTCATCTGAAGTTTTCCTCGCCACCATGCAAAAAAAAGTGGAGTTGATTTTAATGTTTTCCCACTGACTCAAAATATTTTTGTCACCGAATATACTTATGGTGTGTTTGCCAAATACTTATCATCTCGACCTTGACACTCCTCATCGTGGCTAAGTGGGACGAAAGGTCCAGGTCTCCAGAACGGCGCGTTGTTGTTAAAAGCCACTTGTTTTCAGGCAGAATTTCATCTCAAGAAATCAGTTGTTTCACAGTACCTAAAACATTTGAAAAGGCCGTGCTTTATTGAACTGTTTAAAATAGAACTGATAATGAAGCACTGTTCTATCCACTTGGTAATCCCCTGAAGTCTTCAGTCAAAAGTCATTGAAAGGAAAGGTACAGTGAAGGGAATAAGTTCAGAATCTGGAAAGTTCTTCACGTTCACCCCAGAACACCCTGTGCTTGCTCCAACAGTCTGAAATCTGTCAGGAGAGTGCATTGATGAGCTGGTTGGAGTTTATTGCTTCATGATTCTCCTTCCTTCTCTGGAGCTCAGCCTTCAGCGCAGATTGGCGAATAGCAGATCTGTGTATTTAACAGCAGGTCCTTTTGTGATATACGTGATAACAAAAGTAATTTACCTGTTTCCTGCCGTGGTTAGATGAGAATTAATTAATGCGCCTCTTATTCGTACCAGTAGTCTTGTACTTAGAAGGTAAGAGAGCCAGAAGGGTGTGTATGGAGTGTCTCTGTCACTTGACGAGGTGTCCCTGTCATTCCGTTGGCTGTTACTGTGAAGACGAGTGGGAAGCCGTTGAGCTCCGTGGGCAGGCTTGGTGTTTTGTAGCCGCCCCGAGCTTGATTTCTGCGAGGTGTCTTCCGCCGTGTGACGTCCTTTTTTTCTGTTTCCCTTTTCTAGTCGGCAGCAGGAAATAGAAGAAAAGCTCATCGAGGAAGAAACAGCACGAAGAGTGGAAGAGTTGGTGGCCAAGAGGGTGGAGGAAGAGCTGGAGAAGAGGAAGGATGAGATCGAGCGCGAAGTGCTCCGGAGAGTGGAGGAGGCGAAGCGCATCATGGAGAAGCAGTTGCTCGAAGAGCTCGAGCGACAGAGACAAGCTGAGCTTGCAGCCCAGAAGGCCAGAGAGGTAACGCTCGGTCGTTGGGGAAGTAGAGACAGTCCATGGCAAAACTTTCAGTGTTGGGTGTGCCTCCTGCTCGCTCGGAGAGAGATGGAATACAGACTAATTCCTTTCTCGTCTAAACGTAACATTGCTGCGAAAGTGCATTTTTTAGCCTATTCAGAAGTGCTGATGCCTAAAAGTTAACTTCCGTAAACCTTATTCAAGGAGACTTTTGATTTACCGGAACTGGCTTACATATTTGAGACGTGTTTGAAACTTTTGCCATGGCTGCAGGATTTACATTCTTCGGGGGCCGGGAGGAGGGAGCCAGGGCCGGGCCAGGGACGGTGCCAGGCGGCACCCGCGGTTACGTTCTCTGCTTTCCGCCTTGCTGGCACACTGGCACACTGGTCTGTGCCGGCGCTCGGCCTCAGGCAGACACACAGCGCAGGGCTACCGTTGAGAGACAGCGCCTGCTGGGAGGCGTAGGTGTTCTGCTTCTCCTCTTGCCTCCTCTCCCCTGCCCCGACCCCTCAGCCCTGCTTCGACAAATGGACTAATTCTAGCGTTCCGACCACGAGGCCCTCCATTTTCCTAATGTGTTTCAAGGAATCTTTTTAGGAAAAAAATGTCCAGATTCATCCACTTTTTTAGTACCTACTAACAACTCCTTTTTTCCTCTAGAGAGTTTGGAAGGAACAGGTTGTCCTTGTCTGGAGTCGAGCTAAACCCATGATTTGTTTTATCAGCAGCTGGAGCAGAAGTGGAAAATGTCTTTCTGTGAGACAGTAATTTGCTACTGAAGCTCTCTGGCTTGTTTGCACTGATTACTCCAGGACCCCCAACCGCCCGAGGGTCCTGAGACACTCAGGCCCCCGCAGGACCGAGTGTCCCTCACCAGAGTCCGCATAATGCATATGAATTTCATTGGCACGTGGCATGGGAAATCCTGTAGTTTTCTTTTCTTCGATGTCAACATTTGGCTCAAAACACCTTGACTTTTCGTCATTTTTAATTTTGGCATCACTGTAGGCATGTTGGCTTCTTTTTAAACCTCATTGCTTTCCGGAAAGCTTAATGTCTCAAATGTGTTTCTCTTGTGCTGTCTTTGGATATACATGTATGTATGTAGTGTATATCACGGACCATACAGCCGGTGTATGAAATTCTAGTCATGTCATTGCTTTTGATAATGAAAGATATTTTTGGAGTAATAGTGCTGTCCTGTAGCGAGTTATTAATCATAGGAAGATTTTTTTCTCTTCATTTGCTTTTTGTTTCATATTAACAGTTTTTTTTTTTTCACACGGACACAACCCTCTGACAGTCTTTCCAAATACTGAGGTCATTTGATTTGTATGCTGTGATCTGAACTGCCCAGACCAGGCAGCAGTCTCCATGTAGCTCGTATTGTAGAGTCTCATTAAACTCCACGAAAACAAATAAGCGGCAGAGCTCTAGTTCCTGACCACGCCCCCCCGGATTCCTGAGTCTCAGTTCAGACGGTAGAGGCCACGATGAGCTGCCCTTAGCCATGGTCAACCTCCGAGTGTCCGGCCCATCTGCCCCCGGAAGACGCCCTTAGTTCCATGGAGTATGGATTACCATTTGTATTTTTCACTAACAGTCAATGTATTTTTCTTATTAATTGTTTGCCTTAGGAATGATGAATTACATTTTTTGTTCCTTCCTACCATAAACATCTGCATCCCCCAGCTCAGCCTCCCTTGTATGTCGTTCCTTACACATGGCTGGGCTGCCGGTGCAGGTATTGCCACGCTCACAGTACAAATCATTTTAAAGAGGAAGCTGGCGCGTGTGGCAGCTGAGGAGCAGTCTCTGCAGGACGCGGGACAAGACAGTAAATATCCAACTTTTAATGCTGATTAAAGGAGTATAGGTAAAGAATGCGTAGGTATACACGATTGGTGAGACAAATATTCACTTTATTTATATTTTATATATTACTTTTTTTAATTTGGTAAATACTATTCCAGTTTTGTAGTTGTCCTTGTTGATTTGTGTGATATTAAAGTACTAGTAATAATTGCCAGGAACGATGACTAGGGAGGGTTTAGTCGGTTGCTGTGTGGACTGGGCGGGCTGATGTAAACTGAAGCTAGGGACGAGTCTTAGTGGCTGCACAGTTGTCGTTTGTCAGACAGGAGGCGGCTGTACGGCTGCCCTGTAAGTCAGATCAAAGCAGCTGAGAGGAAGCTTAGTGAATATTGACCAGGAAGGAGAAACACTTTGCTTCCCTAACATCGCGACCTGTCCTCCCCTCTAGGAGGAAGAGCGGGCAAAGCGTGAGGAGCTGGAGCGAATACTGGAAGAGAATAACCGAAAAATCGCAGAAGCACAAGCCAAACTGGTATGTGTGCCGGGCCGTTTGGGCTGTGTACTCTTTCTCCTGTTTTCCGCTCTTGGAACCACGTTAAGGGATTAGAGTCCACAAAGGTAGGGATAGTTGACTTGATTTTAGCCTCGCGTTTTCTGGAGGGATTGGGTACATCTGGGAGCGATCCAGGGATTCTGTTTGGAGATTCTTCTGGAATTCATCGCGGTAGGAAACAGATCTCCTGGAGGGAATTGGGGTATCACCAGTCCTTTTTATTTTTTCCTTGTCTCTATCTGAACATCGTTCACACCTAAACCCTTAGAAAAGCAAATAATACAAACTTCGGGGTATTTAAAGCAGCTTAAAAATGATGTCTTTCACTTTCTATTCATTGCCTTGTTGCCGGTTTCTACAGAATATAGAGGTAGTACATAGTTGGTGACCACTTCCCTTGTATCACTTGTCATCCCGTTGTTCATCGAGTTGCTCGAGCAAGCGCCAGTAACGTCTCCACTCGTTCCTGTCGAGTGCTAGTGTAGCCCAATGGCGTCTGCTCGATGCGGGAGCACGAAGGGCCTCAAACCATTCATTCAGGGTCTTGACAAGGAAGTCTGACCATCTCCAAGGTGGGCGTTCTTTGACGTCCCGTGGAGTCCAGTCGGGAACAGCTCTAGTCCAGCGGTCGTCTCTACCTAACTCCCTTGGAATCTAAAGTGGAATTCAGAGAATTAGATGCTTGTAAAAATGTGAAAAGGCAACAGCAGTTTAATAGAGGAGCCACTATAGGAGTGTCCCCTAGGGTGTTTGTTTTTCCCTTCTAGCTCTGGAGTACTTGTATGTTTCTTTCCTTTAAGTTTCTGGGACCATTAAGGATGGAATCAAACTTTAGTACCTTAAAGCTTTCGCATTAAAAAATATTTTGAACTCACAAGTATGAGGACGAAAAGCGCTAAAGACTAGATGAATCTAATAGAAAATCGACATAATAGAGAAACATCCTTCTGTGAGGTGGCAGGAAAGCTTACTCCGTGCATGGAGGAATACTCTTAAACACATCAGAGGGCTCGGGGCCCGCGTACGGCGGGGAGGGCACTTCCTCGCTTGGAGCCGGCCTCGGTTCTGTCTTGGCACCCCCAGAGGGCCCCCTGAGCCTGCCCGAGGTGGCCCCCGAGTGCAGAGTAGGACATTCCCGTTGTTGACCTGGGGATGAAGCCAACGTGTAAGCTTCGTCACAGGCCTTGGGATAACTCGGGTGCTTACAGGACGGAGGTGAGCTGTGTGTCGAAGGGCGGGCGCTGCCGAGAGGGGAACAGGGTCTCTTGAGAATGGGGGGTGCCCCCATTCTTGTGTCCTCCAGGTAAGGGAGGATGGACGGGGAAACAAGGGCATGGTGGGGGGGGCTGGGGGCTGAGCAGGGGCTTCCCCGAGCCCGTCAGCAGTGACCCCCCAGTGCAGAGCACAGAACAGGGAGCATTTAGGAGACCCAGACACAGTGCCCCAGTATGGGGTGTCCGGCCTGCGGCCCTGCCCGGGCCAGAGGGAGCTGCTGCCCAGGCGGCTGCGGTAGCGGGCAGCCCCGGAAAGTGGCTGACGGCCTTCATGAGACGCGGCCCTGGCACTCGTGCTGAGGGCGTGAGCACGTGTTCGCACATCTCCAGGCCGGGGGACGGCCCCAGTGCAGGGAGGGAGAGCCTCCCTGGGGCTCTGGAGGTGGGCGTCCGAGACCCGGCTCCTGGTGTTCAAGGCGCGGTTGCCGGGGGTGACGCTGAAGCAGGTCCCCCCGCTGGTGGGACGGGAGTTGGGGTCGGGCTCAGGTGGGCGGCCTTGCGGGAACCCTCCCTGCGTCCGTGCTGTGGGCCCCCAGGAGGGGCAGCTCTGTGTGCCTGCGGGAGGGCGGCTGCCGGCTCAGCCGCGGGTTTGATCCGGACCTCAGCGTCCGCAAGACGCCAGGGGATACTGAGAAGACGAAGCCTGGCCGGGAGGGGCTTGTGCACACGTAGCCTTGGTTTCCCCACTGCGGATTCACTCATTTGCGGACTGACACTGGCCGAGAGCCGGGCCTGGGGCGGCTGCTCAGAGCCTCCGCGCCTGCGCGCCTGGCGCTGCTCGTCTCTGAGAGGTCTAGGGACAGAGACACCCGGGGGAGAAGCTTGTGTTCGAGAAAGTCTCGTGAGACTTTGGGGCCAGAGCAGCCGTGCAGCAGGTGGGGCACTTGCCTGGCAGGCGGCCGACCCTGGTTCAACCCCAGCGTCCCATATGGCCCCTCCAGCACCGCCAGAAACAATTCCTGCGTGCAGAGCATCACTGGGTGTGAGCCAGAAAGAATCACGGTCACTGTCATCCCGTTGCTCACTGATTTGGGCACCAGTAACGTCTCCACTGTGAGACGTGTTGTCACTGTTTATGGCATATCGAATACGCCAGGGGGAGCTAGCCAGGCTCTGCTGTGGGGGCAAGATACTTTCGGTAGCTTGTTGGGCTCTCCGAGAGGGGTGGAGGAATCGAACCCAGGTTGGCCGCATGCAAGGTAAATAAATGCCCTTCCCACTGTGCTCTAGCCCCAGTAGTAGTGAATTTTGCTGCCTCATCGTTTTTTTATAAAGCCAGAACGGGATTCATTCTTGCTGCTAGGAAGTGGCCTGAGAGGAAGCACCAAGTATCTCTGTCTGTTCAGAAACTTGAGTTTGGGATTAACACAGCGGGTGGGGGGGGGAGCAGGGACAAAGGTCCTGTGGTTGGCAGCTGGGTGGGGGAAGAGTTTGGTGCCTGAGGGGAGACGCTTTGAAAACATGAGGACAAAGGAGGACTGGGGAGGTTTCCCGAAACCCCCTGACTCTGAGCCAACGGCACGTTCTCTGCTGCAGCGGGTTCTCTGTGTGAGGGGAGCGCGTGGGCCAGGGCTTGTCCCCAGGGCGCTTTCTGTGCAGCCAGAATCGTCCCCGGTCGGGGCGGGGCGGGGCAAGTGCGAACGGGTTCTGTGGTGTCCCCGCCTTCCTGGGGGCCTGGGAGTCGCCCGGTTGGCTGTGCTGGCAGAGGGCCGGGTCCCCGGGCGAGCCTGGAGTGCGGTTCCCTGACATTCACAGAAGTGACTCGCCGGGTCCAGCTCACCCACACCCGGACTGGAGGGTCCTCGCGACGTGGGCCCAGACGTCGTCCGGCTCCTTCCTGCCTGGGCTCTCGGTGGGCCTCTCCGCCCTCTCGGGCCGGGGGAGCTGGGGAGTGTCACCGCAGGGGCTCCCGCCTCGGGCTGGTGGGTGACGCCAGAGCTGTTTGTCAGTGCGGGGCTTGTCTTGGTTCAGGGTAGCACGTACACCATGGGACCTGGGGACCCGCCCGTGGCTCTGCAGTGTGTGTGTGTGTGTGTGTGTGTGTGTGTGTGTGTGTGTGTGTGTGTGTCTTCCTCAGGGGAGAGACAGCGGAGAAAGAGTTTGTGCAGCAGGTCACGTCTGTGGGGGACCCTCCTGCTGGCGAGGGGACCGCCATGACACACCAGGAGTCAGACCGAGCCTAGTGTGAGGCAAACGTTAGTGAGGGAAGACAGATTAACTTTAGTCGGGGATGGGGGCATTCTTTAAAGTTTTAAAATCTCTGCAGATTATAAGTTCTAGATACGAGAGGGTTCCCCCCTCCCCTCTTGCTGAGACTCCCCTTTGCCGCGCAGGAAGGTGTGCTGTGTTGGCTGTGCTGACGCGGAGCCTCAGGGTTGGAGGGGGAAGTCAGTCCCTGCATGGAGCGTGTGCCAAGGGGACGCAGCTCACCGCAGCTGCACGGCGCTCTGCGGAGAGGAGCGAGGGCTTTCTGAGTACTTTTCCTTGTATTGGATCACCATGAGATAGAGCATTCCAGGCTGCTCGTGGTTGGGTTTCAGTCACACAGTGTTCCACACCGTCCCTGCACCAGTGTGACTCCCAGCACCGAGTCCCCAGGCTCCCTCCACCCACTCCAGCCTGCCTCTGTGGCAGACACCTCTCTCCTCTCTCCCCTTCCCTCCTCTCTCCTCCCTCTCTCTCCCCTCTCTCTCTCCTCCCTCTCCCTTCTCTCTCTCCTCCCTCTCTCTCCCCTTCCTTCCTCTCTCCTCCCTCTCCCCCCCCTCTCCTCCCTCTCCCGTCCCTCTCCTCTCTCCCCTTCCCTCCCTTCTCTCTCCTCCCTCTCCCCTCTCCTGTCTCCCCTTCCCTCCCTTCTCTCTCCTCCCTCTCCCCTCCCCTCTCTCCCCTTCCCTCCTCTCTCCTCCCTCTCCCCTCTCCCTCTCCCCTCTCTCTCTCTCTCCTTCCTCTCCCCTCTCTCTCCTCCCTCCCTCTCCCCTCTCTCTCTCCTTCCCTCTCCCATGTTAAGCACCGTGGTGTGTAATACAGATGCTGGAAGGTTGCCGTGTTATCCCTTCACCTCCCTTCAACACCAAGTTCTTGTCCAGAGCGATCATTTCCAACTAATGTCGTAACGGACCTCCCTCTCTTAACTACCCTCCATCCCTCACTTGCCTGTGGTAATTTCCAACCATTCACCGCTTCCCCTGGCCTCTGTTTTCCCTGGCCTTGGATATTAGCTTCATACTAATTTTTCATATATACACAAATGAGCAGTCATTCTGTGTCTGCCTCTCCTTCCGACTCTTCTCTTGACACGGTACTCTCCAGGTCCGTACCTTTATAGGCATATTTCATGACCTCATTTTTCCTAACACTGTAGTATTCCATTGTGTAGACGTGCCATGGTTTTTCCACCCAGTTGTCTGTTCTCGGCACTCGGGTCGTTTGCAGGTTCTGGCTACGGTGAACAGTGCTGCAGCGAACACAGGAGTGCAGATGGCGTTTCTGCCATGTGTTGGGCCCCCAGGGTGGTACTGCTGGGTCACGTGGGAGCTCAATTTCTATTTTTTTTTTAAATCTTATTTATCTGTTTATTTATTTTTTGCTTTTTTGGGTCAGACCCAACGATGCACAGGGGTCACTCCTGGCTCTGCACTCAGGAAACCATATGGGATGCTGGGAATTGAACCTGGGTCGGTCGCATGCAAGGCAAATGCCCTACCCGCTATGCTATCGCTCCAGCCCCTCAATTTCTATTTTTTTGAGGAATGTTTGTATTATTTTCCAAGAAGGCTGGACCCGTCGACGTCGCCACCATCAGTGAACGAGGGACCCTTGCTCCCTGCATCCACACCGGCACTGGTCACTCTTGGTCATTTGGGTGTGTGCCGGTCTCTGGTGTGAGACGATCTCTCAGTGCTGTTTGGAAGGGTTTGTGCTCTTCACAAACCTCCAAGGGTTGTGCCCTTGTCCTTGGAAGGCGGGGTCACTTGTGGGGAGCACTCGGGGCGGTGAAGGCAGAGCCCAGGGGTGTGAGGGCAGCGGCATCCGGGCAGGGGCTGAGAGGCAGGGGGGCGGGGGGGGGGCCCGCCTGGGGGTCCGGCCAGAGCTGCTGCTGGCTTGGCTGCACCCTGCCATCCTGAGGGTGCTGCTGTGCAGACGGCTGTGCTTCTGGGGTTGGCCGTGGGCACAGCCGTGGTTCCAGAGCTGGGAGACGGCCGCGGCTCTGGAGTTGGTACCGGGAGGGGAGTAGTGAGCTGTGACAGGAAGTGTCCGCGGTGATGCAGACGGGTCAGGGTGGCCCAGGGGTGTGGTGCCGCGCCCATCTGCCCTCCACAGCAGGGAGACTTGGGTGGGCATGGAGCCTGGGGGGCGGGGTGGAGCACTGGAGCCTTGCCGTGGGAGCCTGGGTTCCCCTCCCCCGCAGACCCGCCTCCAGCAGACCCCAGGTGTTCCTTGCCGTCTCGGACGGCGTGTGCCTTGCAAGCAGGTGACCGGGCTGGGTGCCAGCCTCCCACACGCCCCTGAGCACTGCCAGAAGGAGTTCCTGAGTGCAGAGCCAGGGGCAGCCCCCGAGCATCGCCCGTGTGGCCCCCAAACCAAACTACAACAAAAAGAACACGCTTTCTGGTTTCTCCCTCCCCGTTTGTAGTATAAATGGGGAAGTGCTGAAGTGAGGGGGGAGAACAGATTAGGAACCAGCATTGGAGAGGAGAGGGTTTTTGGGGGGGTCACACCTGGCGATGCTCAGGGGTTCTTCCTGGCTCTGCACTCAGGAATTACTCCTGGCGGTGCTCAGGGAACCATACAGGATGCTGGGAATCAACCCCGGTTGGCCGTGTGCCAGGCAAATGCCCCCCCCGCCGTGCTATCTCTCCAGCCCAGGCTATCTCGATTCAGAGAATGTCGTGGCTCACTGCTGGTATTGGTCCAGAAGGAAGACGGTGGGTGGGTCTGGACTCGCCCCTGCCAGAGCTGAGGGGATCGTCGTGCGTGTGGCCCACGGGGTCTCGGCCGTCGGAACAAGAGCCGGACAGTGTGAGGCTGTCAGGGAGGCTCGGGGAGCCCTTGTCTGAGCAGCTGCTGGACTCGGGCAAGCTGTGACGTTCCTGAGACTGTTTCCTCGGCAGAGGTGGTGCCAGGAGGGCGTGGGGGACCCGGGACAGGGACGCCAGGGCCCACTCGGGGCAGGCAGCAGGTCAGGCGCGTGGGGAGGCGCCAACCTCGAAGGGGGAACCGCCACGTGTCTAGCAGCCAAGAAAAGTTGGTGGCCACCGGGGGCTGAGAGGGCGCGGGAGGGACGGGTGACCCCGGGGGTGCCAAGGGGGCTCTGCGTCCCAGAGAGGCTCCGGGTGGCCGGGGCCAGGCCGAGAGACTGAAGGGTGGGCAGGGACGATGCGTCTGCCGGGGCGGGCCCTGGGGAGAGGAGTCTCGGGCGCTTCGGTTTCAGGGTGGCACCACGTGCGGATGCCAGCGCGTCACTCTGAGGCGAAAGGAAATGGTGGCTCGGTGAGAGGGAGTCCCGCCCGGAGAGGCTCCCTGTCCCAGTGTGGAGAGCTGACGATGGTCGCTGAGTGTGTTCTAGCAGCGCACGTATTGCCAGCCATGGTAGGTGAAGTCTTGTACGGTGGCTCGAAGGACAGAAGCAAAGCCAGGCCGGAGCCGTATCTAAATATAGCACTAATTCTATTTATTTATTTATTTGTTTATTTTGTATTTTATCTTATTGAATCACCGTGAGAACAGTTTCAAAGCTTTCAGGATTAAGCCTCAGTCATACAGTGATCCAACACCCATCCCTCCACCAGTGCACATGTTCCACCACCAAGAACCCCAGTGTCCCTCCCTCCCACCCCCCACCCTGCCTGCGTGACTGACGATTTTCACGCTACTCTCTCTTACTTTGATTGCAATCAATTTTGACAGGAAATTACTGGGGAATTTCCCCCCAACAATCAGACCTGCGGAAAAGGCATCATTAGATCCTTTGTTACCTTTTGCTGATAAGAGCATATGAGGTTGCAAGGCCGCAAGAGCGGCCGCAGTTTTGGAATTGTTATTTTAGTAATTAAGTCCAGAGGTGTTTCTGCCGACTGCTGCTGTTCGCGGTTGGCTTGTGTGCCTCTGGGATCGGCCGCTCAGGGCCGGAGGAGCGTTCCCGAGTGGCTTTTTGCATATCAGGAAAGGACATGGTTTGGAGGAATAGTCCGGGTCCCACATACGGAGCCATGTTAGTAGAGGCTCGGTGTCGCCGGGGTTCCATCTGGAGGAGGCGGGGACTCTGCACCTTCTCCTTGCAGGGCACCCCGGTGTTGGTGGCCCGGTCTGGGGTCTGGAGTATTCCCGCCCGGATTCTTCACTGCTCGGTGCGGCAGGATGGTGCTGGGGGCGGGTTGAGGGTGTGCCTTCCAGCTTTAGGGGTGGCTGGAGCCGGATTCCAGTGCCCCCGTGCGGTTTGGAGGAGTCGTCCGGGTCCCCCATACGGAGCCGTGTTAGTAGAGGCTCAGTGTCGCCGGGACTCCACTAGGAGAGGGGAGAGGCTCTTCCCAGCAGCCAGGTGGCCCCTGAGCGACAGCTGGGCTGAGGCTTGGGCACCAGCGGGTGAGGCCCCCGGACAGAAAGGAACAGGAAAGCCACTGACGGCCAGTCAGGACGGGCTTGAGTTGGCCGGGCGGTAGGCAGTGGACGCTGTCCGAAGGGGAGTGGGCAAGTGGGGCAGGCGGTCAGGAGGGAGGAGGTGGAGGATGAAGGCCAGGAGAGAAACGCTGCAGGACCCAGAGCCTCCTGGGGTACCGGCGTGGGCAGCCCGTGCTGGCCAGCAGGGACGTCCCCTGAGATGATGAATGGCCAGGACAGAAGACGCGAGCCCAGGGAAAGAGTGTTCAGGACGCGGAAGGTCAAAGGAACCCAGTCCATGGACGCAGTGCGTGCTGTCAGAGACATCTTGTTTATGTTTATAGCACAGCGGGGAGGGCGCTTGCCTTGTACGCAGCTGACCCGGGGTTGATTCCTCCGTCTCTCTCTGAGAGCCCGGCAAGCTACGGCAGAGCCTGGCAAGCTCCCCGTGGCGTATTCATATGCCAAAAACAGTAACATGTCTCACAATGGAGACGTTACTGGTGCCCGCTCGATCCAATCGAGGAACAACGGGACTACAGTGCTGTAGTGCTATATGTTTATATATATTTTTAGTTGCATTATTATGAGATACACAGCAAAATTGTTCATGATCGGGTTTTAGGGTTTCAGTCATCGAATGTGCTAACACCCGATCCTTTATCAATGCACGTTCCCACCTCCAGCTGCCCAGGTACCCTCCCCACCTGCCTCTGGCAGACACCCCCTCTCTCCTCCTCCCGCCCTCTCTCCCTCTTCCCCCTCCCCCTCCCTCCAGGCATCCCGCATATCCCTTTACCTCCTCTGGGCACTCGGTTCTTGCCCAAGTGATCAGTCCCAACTGACACTGTCGCAGTGCTCCCTTCTCTGTCCTGACCGGCCCCCCGCCCCCTCCACACTTGGGGCAGGCTGCCAGTCAGGGGCCAGTCCTCCCGGCCCCTGTTCTTCCGGCTCGTGCTGTGGGTTTCTGTGTCCCACGGTGAGAGCAGGCGTTCTGTGTCTCCCCCCCGACTCGAGCAGTTCCCGGGGGGCGCTGCAGTACAGGTGCTGCGTCTCCCGCAGTCTCCAGCGCGCTTCAGGCTGTGCTGCTGTTTGTTTTTCAAATCTGCGTGAAACTCAGCAGCCAGTTGCTTCTCAAAGCGGTTGAACTCTTCAGTTACAGAATCCCCGGAGATCCTATGCTGTTATATTTGAGGTTATACAGGTAGCAGGAGTGGGATTAAAGTAAGTTGAGAAGGTGCAGTAGCCGGGGTTCTCAGGACGGCACCCGAGGGTGACACCCCTTCATATGTCTAAGGCCAGGGAAGCAACGGAGTATTAACCAGTTGCCATGGGGCTGGGGGGGGGCGGGTTGCTTTTTAAATTTAAAGCATATTTTTTTAGCTTTATACAGGAATACTGTCTGAAAAATTTACTAATGGTCAGGACTGACTTTGCCAAATTCCCCCCAGTGTACTGGTGGGGGTGGAGAGTCACGGGGTGCCCATGGCCGTGGCTAGAGTGCACGCGTGCAGACGCCCGCGTTTCTGACAAGTGCCAGGATGCCGAGGGGAACAGGGCGTGTGGACGGTGTGCGGGGAAGCCCCTCCTGGCACTGCCCCTTGCTGGGCCCTCTGGGGCTTTGCAGGCCCTTGGAAGGTCCCCCTTTGAGAGTTTTAAGTTTTGTAAAATTTGGTCAATTTCAAGTGGGAAGAAAATGTCAAGACCTACTTGCTTCAGACACTTGCCAGGACCGTCTGTCCAGAATTTAGGTAGTACTAAAAGAGTTTAGAGAGTCACGTAAAGAGCCGGGCCCTGGTGGAGGGTGGGGCCGCCCTCCCCCCCCCAGGGGCAGCAGTGCTTCACACCCATTGGAACCAGGGGGGGGCGCGGGCGGGGCTTGGGTGTTCTGGCAGGGAGGGGTCAGCGGACCCACACCCGAGCACTGGGCACGGCTGCCTTGGTGTGGGAGCCTGTTCTCGGCATCCAGCGGGAGCGCTGGGGGGACGAGGCCGTGGTTGGCTCTCCACGCCCCCACCCACCGCCCGTCCCGCCCCAGAGATAGAGACGCTCCCGCCAGGAGCAGCAGCTCCACGCTCCGTTGCGTGGGGCCACCCCTTTGGCCCTGGAGAGAGAGGTCAGGACTCACGCCCTCGAGCACTGTAGCTCTGCCCTGTTCTCCCCCCAGCGGGCACCAGCAACATCTCCATTGTGAGACTTGTTGCCGATGTTTTTGGCCTATCAGCCTCCAGCTATAGGCCTGAAGAAACAGGCTTTTTTATTTATTTATTTTTTGACTTTTGGGTCACACCCGGTGATGCACAGGGGTCACTCCTGGCTCTGCACTCAGGAATTACCCCTGGCGGTGCTCAGGGGACCATATGGGATGCTGGGAATCGAACCCAGGTCAGCTGCGTGCAAGGCAAACGCCCTACCTGCTGTGCTATCGCTCCAGCCCCCACACAAGGCTTTCTTGATTGCTCGGCAAACTGAAGGTGAGTCACCGCATGGGCACTGTGTTCCAGCCGGAGAGCTAGGACAGGCCACATGGTGGGCCAGTACCGCCCTCGTCCAGCCGAGGAAAGTGGTTCCATCCCCCGCATCAGCGTTCCAAGCTTGGGGCATTTCCTGAGGACCAACACTTGTGGCCCAGCTGCTCCCATTTTCTTACAAAAAAAATAATAGAACTAATGTTTTTGAAGAAGGGAGTTATTTTATTTGAAAGACCTTTTTTTGGGGGTGTACATCTACACAGTGGAATACTACGCAGCTGTCAGGAGAGATGAAGTTATGAAATTTGGTTATAAGTGGATGGACGTGGAGAGTATCATGCTGAGTGAAGTGAGTCAGAAAGAGAGGGACAGGCATAGAGGGACTGCACTCACTTGTGGAATCTAGAATTACATAATGTGAGACTGACACCCAAGGACAGTAGACACAAGGGCCAGGAATACTGCTCCATGTTGGGAAGTCTGCCTCATGAGCTGGGGGAGACGGCAGCTGGGATAGAGAAGGGGTCACTGAGTCAGTGATGGTTGGAGGGATGCTCCGGATGGGAGACGTGCTGAGAGTAGACAAAGGACCAAACGTGATCAGTGTCTGTATTGGAAACTACAATGCCCCCAATTAGAGAGAGTCTGGGGGAAACTGCCGTGGAGGCAGGGGGAGGGTGGGACGGGGGGGATACTGGGGCATTGGTGGTGGGGATTGGGCACTGGTGGAGGGGTGGGTGTTCGGTCATTGTGTGACTGAAACCCAAACATGAAAGCTTGTCAGTGTATCTCATGGTGATTCAGTTAAAAAGGAAAGACGTTTCTAATAAGCCTGCAGATCAGGATGGTTCACAGCTTACGGACGATCAAGTTCCCCTTGGGCGGGCTTCCCCACTTCACCCTCTTTCCTTCCAATTCAAAGTTATTTTCAATCCTGTCTTTCCTTTTCCAGAGTTTACCATGCATATTCAGGTAGATGCTTTTTTTTTTTTTCTTAATTCTCCTTTTTCAAACCTAAGTTGCGGGTGACACATACTGTTGGTCCTTCGCTCTCCTCCAGTCGTGAATGACGTGGAGAGGAAGCGTTCTTAGTCCCTGGCTGGGACGCTCTGGGGCAGGCGGGCTCGGCTCGGCAGGGCCTCGGGTTTGGATTCGGTTGGAGCCTCGAGGCTCAGTCACGTGGGGCCCCAGGCCTGTTCCGGGCGAGCTCGCAGCCAGGCCTGCCCTCAGCCCGGAACTGGGAACTGGGTCCCTCTCACTCGGGATCCCCTTCTGGCGTGTGATTGAGCCTCCGGCTTGGTGAGTACTTTCGTGTTGGTGGGTTCTTTTATAGATTATATTGGCATCAATTCCCTGGTTTGATTTTTGCTTGCGTGCAAGTAGAGGGTGGGCTCCAGGGGGGAGTATCCCCGCAGTGTGATTCGGGGAGGGGCCGAGGTCCCTCCGTGCTGGTGGTGTGGTGGGGAGGGGAGCCGGGCTCTGCTCTGCTGCAGAGAGCGTCCCGGTGCACGACTGATCTCGGGCCGAGGGCCCATGTTCTTGGCTCTCCCCGACCTTCTAAGCTGCTGGTGGGGGGGTGTTGGGTCCGCAGGAGCAGAGACTGGCCGGCCACTGTCGAGTCTGTCTTCCCCCTGATTCATTTGTACGCGCCGAGCTACTGCCCTAGACGCCGGTGACCGATGACAGCGTCACAGGGTGGTCAGCGCGAGACTTGCTCACGGGTGCTGGGGACCGCGACTCTGTGGTGACGACCCGAGACGGGTCCTGGGGTGGAGCAGCCGCGTGCCGCTCAGGGGGGTCGCCTCCCCTTGCAGGGTCAGGCCCGGGAAGGTCGGCCAAGGCCAGGCGAGTCACAAGGCCACTGTGCTGTGCTGGGGGTGTCCAGGGGCGGGGCTGGAACCAGGGCCGCGGGAGAGCAGCTCCGGCTGTCAGGAGGGAGGAGAGTCGGCCTCGGAGGGACGCGGGGCAGAGACAGTCACTTCCGGGGCAGCCGTGGCTGGGACTTGGACTCTGGGAGACGCTCCCTGACGCGCCGTCCTCCCCGCACGGGGCCTTCTCCGTGGCCTGGCAGGGGCAGGGGCACGTCCCGGCCTGGACCGTGAAGCTGAGGTCAGCCTCGTGGAGGCAGCAGTGCTGGTGAATGAGGATGAGGAGGGGGAGTTAATTTCGGCATCACACCCACTGGTGCTCAGGGCTTGCTCCTGGCTCTGGGATGCTGGGGCGTGCTGGTGCTTGAACCCGGGTCGCCTGCATGCAAGGCGAGCACCCTGCCCGCTGTGCTACTGCTCAGCCTTCTGACGGAAACGTCTTCAAGATGAAGTGGGCACATTAAGTGTATTCACCTTTGATTGATTGATTGACTGACAATCACCGTGAGGTACAGGTACAGACTTACAAACTTCTGTGCTTACATTTCAGTCATACAGTGATCCCCACCCCTCCACCTGTGCCTGTTCCCCACCACCAGTGCTCCCAGCATCCCTCCCGCCATCCCCCTGCCCTTTTTACTTTTTGGGTCACACCTGGCGATGCTCAGGGATTACTCCTGGCTCTGCACTCAGGAATCTCCCCTGGTGGTGAACATATGGGATGCTGGGAATTGAACCCGGGTTGGCTGCATGCAAGGCAGACGCCCTCCCCGCTGTGCTATTGCTCCAGGTCCCCCCATGAACAAAGGCTGCCAGAATGTGGCCCCATGCCCCACCCTGAAAATGTCCCTTTGGGCCAAAAAAAAAAAAAAAAAAGCTCCTGAATGCAGAGCCGCTCAGAGGGGCTTCATCCCGGAAGGCAGAAGAGACTGTGGCCGCTGGGGCAGCGCCCACTGCAGTGCCCCGTTGGCAGATCAGTGCCAGGCCCCACAGGTGGCCAGTCCCTGGCACCAGCTCCCCGGTCCACGACGGAGGTGGTTTCGTTCGTGCTCAGCTGATGGACTTTCCTGCAGCCTTTCGGAGTCGCCAGCGTGTCCATCCCCGTGCTGAGTGCCGTGGCCGTTTGGGAAGGTGTCCGCGTGGGCCTGTGGAAGTGGCCCTCCTCAGGGGTGCCCGGGCTGGGGAGGCGCAGGGCGGATGCTTTGGTAGCGGGTCACTGGAGAGGGTGGTCCCGGCAAGAGATGGGGGATGCCCGGCTTACCGCGGCTTTCTGGGCGCGTGACCCGCTGGGGCCTCCTGCTCGGCGGCAGAAGGGCCAGCCGTGCTGGGGAGGGACACAGGTCCTTGCGGGGGTCGTTGTACCAGGGGTCTTTATGCTCAGCCAGGCCCAAAGAGCCTGCTTGTTCTTCCCCCCGAGGCCAGAGGTCTCGAGCATTCCTTGTGTGTTGATAATCCTGGTCCCGGGGCGCTTTCTTCAGAAGGTGTCTGTTTCCTTCCACTGTGGATGGGGTGGCGATAGTCCGTCTAATGCACCCTCAGTACGTCCGCCGTTGGCTCCAGAGGCCTAGGGGAGTGGATGGAAAGATAGCGCCGGGGTCCCAGGCAGGCTTGGGGGGCATTTCTGTGCAGGTACCTGGGCGGCAGGCAGCCAGGCTCGGGGCCGACTGCTGGCTCTGCACTCAGGGGTCACTCCCGGTGGGCTCAGGGTTGAACCCGGCTCAGCCATAGCATCTGTCCAGCCCCCTGTTTGGTTGTTTTTTGTTTTTAAACGGGCCAAAAGAACAGTCGGGCAATAGTGCAGGCCACCCGTCTAGATTCCTTCCAGAGCCAGGAGTGAACCCTGCACACAGCCAGGTGTCGCCCCAGCCCCCAGCCCGTAAACTTGGAAAAATAGGACTTTCCTGCCTTCTCCATTGTTGTCACTCACTTCTGTGTGGCCGCAGGGAAGCTTTTTAGAAGGTGATTCTGAATGGTCCCCGGGTTTCCGTGAGTGTCCGAGCGTGTCCTTAACCGGAGCCGGGAGGAGCAGAGATTTGGTCTTAAGTTCTACTTTTTAACTTTCAGGCCGAAGAACAGTTGAGAATTGTTGAAGAACAAAGAAAGATTCATGAGGAAAGGATGAAACTAGAGCAAGAGCGACAGCGTCAGCAAAAGGAAGAACAAAAAATGATCCTGGGCAAGGGGAAGTCCAGGCCCAAACTGTCCTTCTCGCTAAAGACCCAGGACTGACCGCAGACTCGGAACTTTCACAAAGAGAAATGGAAAAACTTTGTATGGTAGCTTCATGTTGAAGTGGTTTTTTTTTTCGTTTGTTTGTTTTTGTTTTTTTAATTTGGAGAATCTGGAAAGTTAGCTTGTTCTACTAGGGGCTGTGCTCTGCAACCCGCTCCCGCCCCGCCCCCCTAACCTGGACAGGTCAAAGCCTTATCAGATCATTGCCGCCTGCTCGGAGGGACAGAGTTCTCTCCTGGGCGTCTCTGACCTCCGCCGGGCGGTCTCCGGGGCAGCAGACCACTGTGGGGGCCGGGGATGGTCTGATAAGGTTTTCACTGCCCCTTGACTTCAGAGTCATACTCTGTTCGCCACGTCACGATGCTGGTTTTGCTGACTTTTTGTTTTTTTATATATTTTATAAAAAAAGAAAAAGTTGGTCATTGCATTTCTGGGCCTGCGTGGGGTGTTGTTAAGCCGTGTCCTCTGATACTGTTGCTCTTGATGTCCCCGATGATACAGGTAAGGAAAACGTGGGTCAGATCGGATACAAATATAAACAGTTCAGTATTGTCTCTGTTCAGTTTGTTTTTATTTCATTGACAAAATCAAACCAGCATTCCCCACTGTGTAAATAAATGATTTTGCTGAATAAAGTAAAGTCTTAAATTCATATGTTGAAGCAATTTTTTTTTTGTAAGTTCTGTTAGACATAAAGAGGGTTGGTTTACTTTTTTTGATGGTTGACAATTTAGAAATCCTAGAACTTGCTCTAGTTTCTCTCACTTACACTTTTAACATAGGACTTATATGGACATGAGGTAAACTTGTGAATAAGTACTTAGTGACTATCTTTAGATCCTTAATTCATGCCGATGCAGCAGGTAGTGCCATCAGTGTTAAGGTAGCCCCAGCACCCAGAGACAGACAATCCTCAGACGGTGCCTCTGTGTTAGAATCCAAGTACTATCTCCACAAACTATACTTGAAGACTAGAAAAGTGCTTCCAAAGCTCTGTAGGATCGGAGCTGCGCAGAGCCGGCCCGGGAAGGACGGGCCCTCTGGACATGCCTTGGCTGTGGCCAGCACCTTTCTCGAAAGGTCTTGGTTGTGCTCCTGGTAGCTTACGGAAGACTGTTCCGTTCCCCGCACGAGTCGGCCTCATCGTGCTCACATCTGTTTGCCGTCGGTTTCCTGGTGATCAGATCACTCAGGCAGAGGGTCTGGAGATAAAAGGCTGCCCACGATAGAAACATCTCGAAGCAGAGATAATAGTTCCCAGTTCTTGCGAGAGATTTCCACCAGTCTTTCAGCGTAGAGCCAGTGGACGGGACGACTGTGCGGTCGATTATTTTGTGTGCATGCTAAGAAAAATACTGTTGTTTTAGTTTGAGCTCTTCAGTGAGTCTAACTGTGGTAAAGAACAATTAAATCAGTTTTACTTTAAAGATAGATTTTTAAGTAGGCATGAACTGTAATGAGAACTGACTTAGTAGTACGTGAACTCTGTTGCTCTAAAGTATTTACTTCATTCACCTGAAAAATATAGGTTGCTTATAAACATCTTTTTCCCCCAATCTCTAAATACAGGTTAGCTTCACTTATTTCATGGTTCTTTCTTTTATAAATGTAATTTTATTTTATTATTATTTTTTTTAATTTGGTATAGATCCATTGTTTCTAAGTTGTATATTCAAGTTTTGGGAAATGTTTAAAAATTGTTCTGCTATACAAGTGTACTAAACATTGTATCTGAGAGAGTAGCCTGGATTTTAATATTTTAAAATATTTGAAATCAGCTTTTGCGTGCCTTTTCAATGACATTTCTTGCTGCCACATCCCTGTGCAATGACAGTAAGTTCCCTGGTGACGTGTGGAAGTATCTGCTTGCTGTTGGAGACTCCCCTCAGATGCTGGGGTTGTTCCTGTGCCAGGCTCGGGAAAGAGGATGTGATTGTTAATAAAGTTCACCCAATCTCTTCTGTTCCGACAGTGTGTGATTGTCCTCTTCATTTGTGTCCCCTCGCCTTTGTGTACAGACTCTGAAAGTCCAAATCCCCTCCCAGTGGACTAGGTCAGCTGCCTCCAAGTGTATTGAATCTTACTTTGCTCACAAGTTTCAGTTATTCCGTATGTACGTTCTAGAATTAACTACTGGCTCTGTTTTCATTAACAGCAGTAACAGGACGGTTCCATTTACACGGTGGCGTTTGCAGCGTAATTGCACAAACTGACCCTTGAAACTGACCCACTGGTGTGGCACCCTCAGCTGGTGGGGGCGGGGGGCTTGCTGTTGGCCGTCCCTGTTCCCTCGAAGTTGGAGCAGGTTCAGCTCCTGAGCCTCCCTTCCTGCCGTGACCTCCAGCTGTGTCCGGGACTTCTTGCAGCGTCGCCTCTCCTGCTTCTGTTCTCGCCCAGCGTTGACAGTGGCCACTGGACTCTCAGCGTTCCGCGCCTCATCTCCAGCTTCTGCTCGCTTTATATTCGGGGCATCCTCCCTCGGCCTCTTCGCCCACGTTTCCTCAGAGCCGCTCCGACAGCAGCACCTCTTCCCCGTTGTCAGGGCTTACCTGCCCTGTGACCCCCGGGCCCAGCTACCCGGTCCCAAAGCTGCTCAGATCAGGCTTCTTTCTCAGACTGCTTGTTCTTCCAGGAGTCCACGTGCAGACCCTGGGGTTGGTCGGCAGAGAGGAGGGGCCCTCAGAGGCAGAGACTTGTGGCCAGTCCGGAGCAGAGGACAGGGAAGCCGGCGGGCGGGATGTCGGGGCGGACATGTGGAATCGCCCCTGGTACCCACAGCTCAGCTCCTGTACCCTGTGGCTGGGCAGTGACGCTGCGAATACTCAGTGGCCTTTGGCAGGACAAAGCAGTGTTGGACAGGCCGGGGCTGTCACTAGCTAAGTTGGCGCCTGCCGCTGCTCCAGGCCCCTTCCCACACCTCTTCCTTGCAGTGTCTGTTGCTTATTCTCTGACTTTCGTTCAGACAGGAACCCCCTGGTGGCGTCGTCTTGAATATCCGCACTCGCTAATCCTTCACCCTCTCCGAACTGTGACTCCTCCGTGCTGGTTTAAGTGCTTTAGGTTGCGCTGTGGGACCCTTCGTGTACCTTCTGCCCCTAGACACACAGTTGGCGGAGGGCCACTCAACCAATTCAAGTGGAGAGGTTGAGACCACCTCAGGACAAGGGGTTTGGAAAGATGACTGCCAGAGCGCCCCTGGGGCCCCGAGGCGGGGCAGGAAACTGAAAACTGTCCTGCCTTTCGATACATTCGTTCCCTCTGTCTTCCTGTGTATGAAGTAAGACCACTCCGGACCATGCGAGGGTCCCCAGCAGCCCCGGGGCACACAGCATTTTCTAAGTTGGATAAGAATGAACTACGAGGGAAACCTGGTTTGTTAGGGTCAATTCTTTCTTGATGAGTGTCTCCTTGTTTACTTGGATTTTCACCATTGAGTAAGTGACAAGGAAAATAGGAATACCTAACTAGTTCATTTTAAATACTGTTAAATTTCCTTATAAAGTGGAATAGAGGAGCAAAAATGGCTTTGAATTTTTAATTTCTTTTGCTTTTTGGGTTACATCTGGAGATGCTCAGAGGTTACTTCTGGCTCTGTATTCAGGAATTAGTCCTGCAGGTGTCTGGGGGACCCTATGGGATACCAGTGATTGAATCTGGGCTGGCTGAAAGCAAAGCAAGCACCCTCCCCTCTGGACTATTGCTCCAGCCCCGCAAAAATGGTTTTAGGGACTCGTTAAGGGAGATTGCCAGCAATACATCCGTTACGGGCTGGAGCGATAGCACAGCAGTTGGGCATTCGCCTTTCACGCGGCCGACCTGAGATCGATTCCTCCGCCCCTCTCGGAGAGCCCGGCAAGCTACCGTGAGTATCGAGCCCGCACGGCAGAGCCTGGCAAGCTACCCGTGGTGTATTGGATATGCCAAAAACAGTAACAATGTCTCTCAATGAGACATGTTACTGGTGCCCACTCAAACAAATCGATGAGCAACGGGATGACAGTGACATCTGTTACAGTAAATTTTAACAAATACATGAGTTCATTAAGTAGAAATCTATTCATACAGGTTAAAATCACTGTATTACTGTATCACTGTCATCCCGTTGATCATTGATTTGCTTGAGCAGCCCCAGTAACGTCTCCATTCATTCATCCTAGCCCTGAGATTTTAGCAGCCTCTCTTTACTCGTTCTTCCCAACAGTGCCGCATTAGAGGCTCTTCAGGGCCAGGGAAATGAGCCCATTATTGTTACTGTATTTGGCATATGAATATGCCACGGGGAGCTTGCCAGGCTCCCTTGTGTGGGCAGTAAACTCTAGCTGCTTGCCAGGGTTTTCCAAGAGGGAACTAGGCTATCAGGTGTTAGGTGTTAGGCTGTGATGCGGCCGCGTGCTCCTAGGAGCTTGGTTTTATAGTCTAGATGTTGGCCGTTGATGGGATTACAGGGCGCTGGGGGCAGTTTCTGGGTGTGACCGCCTAGCTACTGGAAAATGGGGGATCTGGGTGAAAGAGGCCCGGTCCCTATCCGAGCAGCCTTGGAGATCTCGGCCCTGGGTCCCACACACACCTGGGTTCCTCTGCCGGTTCCTTCATGCATGAGGCTCGTCCAAACGTGTGGAGAGGGGCCTTGAGCATGGCTGTGGCTGGGTTCTGGAGGTCTTTCGCTGCTAAAATATTAGTGATAAAAATCGACAGTACTGCTGGCTGTTACCTGCTGTTACGTCACGGTAATCTAATTCTGAGTGCCCGATGCAGCTCCAAAGATCACGAAAGGACGTGAAGATCTCCTGCCTGGAGTCCAAGCGAGATCCCTGACTCAGTGGCGGCTTTTCCACTAAGGTTAGATAGCGATCACTGGTTTCAGTGACTAGTGGACAATGGTGGCATTTTGGTTCCCTAGGGTATGGATTGTCCTAAGCTTTGCATTGTCACCAAACTTTCCCAGAGGGAAATTTTCCTCTGTGACCAAAGGTTCAGTGTAGTAAGTTTGCTTCCACAATCAAGTGTTTCAGTGTGTAAAGTGGGGAGTTTTACAACCAAGCAGTTAAGGCAGGAGCGGAGCATCTGAGAAAGCTGAGGCTAAGAAAGGGCTTTTAAAATTCATTCTCGTGGAAGATCTTTACCTCACACAGAACAAGATGCCCTTTGAAGTTCAGTGACTGCGAGGAAAGAATCCATGCACTGCTGGGAGTGGAGCCTGCAGTTTGAACAGGGCGCGCCTGATGCAGGCAAGCATTTCGGCATTTCAGTGTCCGTAATATTACCGTCCAAGCTGGGTCGGTGTGCGGGACTCCTGCTTCCCCAGGCCGTTCCCGTGTGTGGAGTGGACTGGCCACAGGAGCTGGCTCCAGGGACCCCCTGCGTGAGAAGCCCGTGCCCCAGCCCATTCGGCCACCTCCACAGCGCAGGTGGTTTCTTCTCTTCCCTTCCCTTTTTCTCTTTTCAAACTATTAGATGTCTTGAAGTAGCTCGTGGAATTGGGGCACTACACATGGAATGGATTTAAAAATTCGAATCCCTTCAATTCTAAAGACTGAAGGCGGCTTGGGAATTCACAGGGACAGGAACCTAACAGATACGTACATTCGCCTGGGGAAAAGTGACCTCCCCAAGCAAATGAAAAAGTTAGCCATTTTTTTTTTTGTATTTAATTCCTTATTGCATGTATCCGTGTTTCTACTTGCCAGTTTTTTTTTTTTTAAACTGACGGTCCCTCCAAATTTCTTTTGACTCTTAGAAACTTATTAACTCTAGAAACAGTCGCAGTAATTTCTGCGTAATTGAAACATCTCCTTGTGATCCGCAGGCATGAGAACGCCCTGGTTAAGTGAGATGCTCGGGGTAAAGGCGGCTCTCCGGTCCCGCTGGGAACTGAAGCCCGAATTGCAGCCAGGTGTTCCACCGACGCGATTCGGCTCTCCCCTCTTCGGGGGCTGGAAAACGCCTGGCGCAAATCCACACAACTTGTTTATTTTGGCCTGGCACAATAGTCCGGGCGATTGTCGGTCCCAATAACTTAAGATGATGATCACAAAAGTAACGGCAGCGGTGGGACCCTTGGCTTCTGCACCCGCCCCGCGTCTGGGAAGCTTCGAGGCGTGCTCGCTCCCGCGCTCCACACCGCAGGGGGCTCAACACGCTTCCACGGGGAAGCGACTTAAAAAACGTCCATTTCCATCTCTCCCTCGGAGCGAAAGCGGGGCTCTCCGGGTTGCTAAAAATGGAAGGCAGGGTTATTTTGGGCCGGTTCCCGGTTTCCTCTCCTTCCCTTGCGGATGTAGGAGTTACGGGGGTCACAACCCAGCCGCAGAGTCTGGAGTTCGCCGGGCGCGGAAAGATGCGCAGGTGCCGGGTGCTCGGTCTCTTCCAAGACGGTCAAACCAACTTTCCAAGCCACCCAAGGCTTTCCCGCCACGTTCCAACGCCGATTCCCAAAACGACCCATTTTTTTCTTCCCGTGCCAGAGGCCCCTTCCTGCTTTTCGCGGTCTCACGGGCTTGGAGTCTTAAGGGGGATAAAAAAAATCATTCCTTAAAGACCGAGGACTTTTTTTAAAAAAACAAATAAACAAACCCAAAAGGAACAATTAACGGGGAGGGGAACTCGCGCTCTTCTCGGAGAGCCCCCTGGGAGAAGGAGCGCGGCGCCCGCCCCAACAGCCGGGGTGGGGACGAGCACTGCGCCGCGCGAAGAGCCCCCCGGACCCCCCGCAAAGGCAACGGCCCGGCCGCGAGCGGGGCTGGGGGGCGCCGGGAAGCCGGGACGCTCGCCGGGACGCTCGCGCGCGGCCGTTCTCCACCCGTCTGCGGCGGGCTCGGGGTCCCGGAGCGCGCGGGACGCGCAGGCGCCGCGGCCGGGGAGCTGGAGGCGCCGGGCCCCGCGGTCGGGAGCTCGCGGGCTCCCCCGGCGCGGCGCGGGGTCCCCGGGCTGGTCCCCGTCCTCCCTGCGAGGGCCTCGCGGCTGCGCCCCGGCGCCGCCCGCGCTCTCGGGGCGCGCGGCTGGAGCGTCCCCGGGGCGCGCGGCTGGGGCGCGCGGGGCTCGCGCCGTCGCTAGTGGGCGCTGTGGGTCCGTGCAAGGCGCGGCGAGCCGGCGGGCCCCATCCCGAGCGCCGCCGGCAGCGCCTCTCCCACGGGCCGCGGCGCGTCCCCCCCCGGCGCCCGGTCACCTTGGGGGTGGCGCGAGCGTGGCTGCGGGCGAACGCCGCGCTGGACGGCCCGGGCCCACGGGCGGCGCTGGCGGGGCGCAGGGGGGCGCCGAGACGGGCGGCGCGGGGGGGCCCTGCCCGGACGGGCGCGCGCGGGGCTCCCTCCTCCTCCTCCTCGCTGCCCCGCGACCCCCGGCCCGGGTGTCGGTCCCGGGCGCGGATGACATCCGGCCCAGCCAGCAGGTGGGACGCGCACCCCGGGGAGCCCCGGCATGGGGGGCAGCGAGGGGCCGCGCGGGCCCGGGCGCTCGGGCCGCCTCGTCTAGGGGGACCCTCAGGGAGACCCTCGGGGCTCCGTGCGCCCTCGACGTGGTGCCCCGGGCGGGCCAGGACGCCGGGCGGGCGCGGGGGGCGCGCCGCGGGGCGCCGGCACAGGTGGCCGCGGGGGCCCCCCTACCCCGAGCCCGGGGGGCGCGCGGGGCACGCGCAGGGCCCGCGCGCCGGCCGCGCTCTCCCGCGGCTCCCCCCGCGCGCCGCCGGGCCGGGGGCGGGACTCACCTGTCAGCCGGCGCCCCGCCTCGCGGCGCCCAATGCCGGGCGGGGGCGGCGGACGGACGGGCCGGGCGGCCAACCGGCACGCGGCGGCGGCGCGGCGGGCCAATGGGCGGTGCGCGGCGGGGCGGGGCCCCGCGTTTATAGCGGCCTGACAGCGCGCCGGCCGCGCTGACTCTCCTCGGCGGGGACCCGCGCGCACCGCCGCTCCCGGCGCCCTCCCCGCACACAAAGGCTCGGCGGCCCGGCGGCCCGCGACGACCCGGCCCGCGCCCCTCGCCGCCCCGCGCCCGCCCCGCAGCCCCGGGACATGGATCCGCGCCCGCGCGGCGCCCGCGCGCCGGGGCCGCTGCCTGCCCCCCTGGATCTATAGTGCGCGGCGCGCCCGGCACCCTGGAGCCGCCCGGGAGCCGCCGTCGGTCCCCGCTGCGTCCGGCGCGGCGCCCCCGCCCCGCGCCCTGAGAAGCCCCCGCTGGAGCGAGTCGGAGCTGCAGCCGCCGCCGCCGCCGCGTCCGCCCGCCCGCCCGGAGGATCGGGGCCCCCCGGCCCGCGCCCCGTCCCCTGTGCCGCCGGGAGCGCGCGGAGCCTGGCGCGGCTCGGCCATGGCTCCGAGGAGGGACTCGGTGTGGAAGTACTGCTGGGGACTCTTGATGGTTTTGTGCAGAACTGCCATCTCCAGGTCGATAGTTTTAGAGCCCATCTATTGGAATTCCTCCAACTCCAAGTAAGTGGCGTCCGCGGTGCCCCCCGTGCGCCCCCGCCGCGCCGTCCGGGCGGGAGGGAGGCTCGCTCGGGCCGCCGCGCGCCCCGGACCTCCCGCCGCCGCTCCCGGGGAGGCGACCCCCGCGCCGTCCCCGCCGCCCTGTCTCCCGGGGGCGCCCCCCACCCGCTCCCGGAGCTGCCGAGCCCTGGGCGGCGGCGGCGTTGGCGGCGGCGTTGGCGGCGGCGGCTCGGGTGTCGCGGCCGGGAAGGTGTCGGGTGGCGATACCCGACCCCCGGCTCCTGTGCGGGGCTGGAGAATGTGATCGCGGACCGGGCAGGGGGAGAGGCGGCCGGGCCGGGCCGTGGGGGGCGCGCCCCGCGGGTGGGGACCTGGGCAGGCCGGCGGCCCGCGCGCCCCGGAGCCCGTGCGTCCCTCGGGCGCACCCCGAACTCTCTCCGCCTTCCCGGGATGCGCGCTCGGCTCGGGCGGGGGGTCTGCCCCGCTTCCCCAAACCCGAGGCCCCGAGCGCGGGCGGATTTTCGGGGGCACTTCCTGCCAAAGGGTACGCCCGGTGCCAAGGACCCCACACGCCCGGGGGTGGGCGGGGGACGCCCGGGCAGGTTCGGGGGCCCCGGGGATCCGACCGGCTATTGTCAGACCCGGCGGCCTGGGGAAGGCCAGGTCCGGAGAACTTTCCCGGGGCGCCCGCAGCGCGCAGCCGGGACTTGGCCCGGGGACGCACCCTTCGGTCTGCGGGGCCGGGACCGGCCCTCTGCGCGCGGGGCCGCGTCGCCGGCGTCTCCTCGGGCGCCGGCAGAAGCGCCGCACCCACCGGGGAAGCCCCCCGGGCCCCCCACCCACCCCGGGAACCGGCACCCCGAGGCCCGGCGCATGTCGGACGCGCTTTCCCGCGGAAGCCACATCCGTGGCCTAGCCGGGGTCCCGCCGAAGGGAACGTGGACGCGGGACCCAGAGACGCGGGGTGCGGGGAGGGGGGTGTGGATCCAGGAGCCGCGTCTTCGCGAAAGAACGGCACCCGGTCTTTGGAGAGTGGGGAAAAAAGAAAGCTGCAAATCCCGGGACTCGGTACCCCCGGCGCGCTCCCCCGTCCGCCCCCCGGCCCCCGGGGCTGTGCCAGGCGGCGCGGCTGGGAACGAGGCTCGGCCGCGGGCACTTGCCAGCCCCGCTCCTGCCGCCGGGGAAAAGTTGCGCCCGGCCGCCGCCCTCCGCGCCCCCCGCGCCGCCCGCGCCCCCCACCCACCCGCGCGGCCCGGGCAGGGGTGGTGCGTCCCGGGGAAGCCAGGCGCCGGGCACCTGGGCACGGGCGCCGGGCGCGGGGCCCCCGGCCTGGGCCAGCCGGGCCGCGGGAACCGGGAGCCGGGCCGGGCCGCCGTGCCGCGCCCGCAGGCAGGGGTCGCCCTTCCACGCGCGATGCCGCCCGCGCGCCCCGTGCGGCCGCGGCCCTCGGGGGGCCGCTTCCTCCCCGCCCCGCGATCCGGGGTGCATGTCGGTGTAGACGCGGCTGGGGATCTCCAAGCCCCGCGCCCCGGGGATGCGCCCGCGCCCTCTGCACGACCCGGTGTGCGCGCGTGGCCCCCAGAAGGGGCTCAGGAACCCGGACTGACGGGGAGAGGGGGTGGGGGATGGAAAGCAAAGGAGCCAAGGAGTGGTGGGTGTCGCCCCTGGAGGTTTGGCCTCCGAGCCCCCCCCCCCCCGAAAGGGCCCCGGAGGCCGCGGCGCGGGGCGCAGCGTGGGGCGCGCGGTCCCCCGTGGGGGAGGCGGCGGGGCGCGCCCGCGCGCACGCTCCGGGCCTGGAGACGAGCGTTTCTTTGTAAATTCTCCCCAGTAATGGCAGGCCTGCAGCACCGGGTAATTTGTCTCGGGAAAGGTCTGCTTAGCAAAGTGTGCAGTGGCGGCCGGGCCAGCTACAGGACACAGGGCCCTCTCCAAGCAGGAGGTGGGATTTACAAACCACAGGACCCCCTGCGCCCAAACCTGGCGTCTTTCTTGTTGCAAGTTGGCCGCTTTCGTGCCCAGGGTGGACTTGGGTGGGAGCCGGTGTGTGGGCAGGGAAGGTGGCCAGGGGCACTGCCGCTCCGTCAGTTCTGCCGACTGGGGACCCATTCCTTGGTAGCGAAGCAGCCATCAGTAATTAGATTTGCTTCCTACGAGGTCAGCGCTGCGAGCAGGTGGTGGACGCGGGGAGCGGGCAGCAGCTGTTGGAACTGAGGGGTCCAGGAAAACCCTTTGTAAATTCACAGTCTCCGCAACTCCACCGGCAGGCGCAGCCGCCTGCTCCGTCCATAGGAGTTTCCCAGGTATGCAGAGAAGTTCCCAGCCGGGAGGGCGCCCTGGTCGCTCCGTGCCCAGTGGCTTGGGGAAAGTTGGGGTGACTGGTGGCATTTAGCCGCCGAGCTCCCCCCACCCCTTCAAACTCAAGAGAGAAAAGCAAAGCCTCGCTTCCATTTTTAATTAGCGTTTCAGTAGAACCATTTTCCCCCAAGCATCATGCTTTCGCCCGAGTAAAATGGTTGGCTCTTTGAGAGACAGAACCAAACCTTTCATTTCGCTGTGGAATGTGCCTGTCTCGGCCGGTACGCTGTTCTAGAACGGGTCGCACTGACTTTGCTGGGAACTTTGGTGGCGCCTTGATTTCTCCTCTCTGGGGCTGCGGCTCCCCTAGGCCCCAGATGCCAGCTCGCGAGCAAAGCGTTTTCCCATGTCATTTTTTTTCCCCGACATCATACCGAATTCCTGATATTGATGGACTTGATACAAAAGAATGGCTGGAAGATATCCAGATAACCCACAATGCCTGGCTGCACCCCGGTCGGGCCCTGAATAAATATAGAGCTGTCAGGGATTGATAAAATAAACGACAATGGATAGCGCTGTTTAAACAGTCCATTCAGTGCCATATATAAGCCAGCCTGCCTCCCATTGTGTCTGAAATTCTTATTTTTGTAGGTAAACAAATGCACATTCAGCCCTGATTGAATAGGCCCTTGAACTATGCTCCGCAGTTTGTGTTTGGGTTAATCTTGTCGGTTTTAATATAGAGAGAGGGAAGCACAAAGGCCCCGGGTGGGTGAGACTGGGAGGGCGGCCGTTCCCTCGCCGGCCCGCTGGTTTCTCCCGGGGGCCGGTGGGCGGTGGGTGAGAGGCTGCCCTGTTCCCGGACCCCCAGAGCAGACCCTTGGCTCCTGCCTGCCTCCAGTCCAGAGGACAGTTGCTCCGGAGTCAGTCTGGACACAGGCCCTCCCAGCGCCCCCGGACACGGGAACAGGGGTCCGGAGTCTGGAGGACTGGTGAGGCACTGGGTCTGCGGGGGAGAGGGGCCCAGGAGCCCGGCCTGGGCACTGTTGGGGGAGCCTTGAGGGCACGTCTCCTCCAAAGCAGGGGGCTGCCGGGGGGCCTGCCATGGTCTCCGGCCCTCAGAGGGCCGCTTGCTGCCTTGGAGCTGTGGGGTCACCGCTTTCCTGCGTGAAGGCTCGCCGGGCCTCAGCCTACTGGGAACCCGTCTGAGATCCCAGCAGGGGGCACTGGAATGGGAGTAGCAGGGAAGAGACCCCCGGAGGCATCACTGGACCCTCGCCCAGCCCAGGCTGTGGAAGGATATCTCGGCAACTTTCTTTTTTCTTTCTTTTCTTCTTCTTTTTTTTTTTTTAAATGAAAACTTTATCTTCCAAGGAACCCACTGCAAATTAGACTGGGCGAAGTTAAGTGCTGCCCTAAGAAAAATAGTGATGAAATGAGTGCTGCTCCATGCCTAATCCCTGCCGGCCTTCACAGCTGACATAAAGAGCCTGTTTTTCAGGTCACTTATCATACATCTACATAGATTTGCTTATGAGCTCACCCTTTGTGTAGTGGAGCCGGCCTTAAATAGGAGTGTTCAACTGTTTAAAATATTTTGATTAAAATATGCAGGAGCCATAGAACGCTAAGCTGCTAGCCAGGAATTAGCTCTTTCAGGGAAGAGCCCTCTACTCCCCACCACCCCCCCCAGCCTTTTTTTTTGAGGGAAGAATTAGAATGGGCTGGGAGAGGAATATAAGGAAAGCGAAGAAGGAAGGGTGGCAACCGGACTGTGTTCCGAGCAGCTTGGACAAACTCCTGCGGCTTCATTGTCTCTCCAGAGCCAGAGAAGACAAAGGCAGGAGCAACTCAGCCTTCTCCCATGATGGAAAATGTAAACCACTGACACGGTTCCCCTGTTTAACTTGTTTAATTCTCATTTTAAATTCAGTACGATACCAGCCGTGTGAACTCTGAAGATTTCTTTAGTAATCCATTTTGTAGTTCCGAATCAAAAACAAAGTGAAAGGGTTTGACACAATTTGCTTTTATTTTTAGGCAAATCAACCCTGGGCATAGTTAATAAGGGGATTACAACCCAGACGAGGTCCTTACAGATGTAATGTAAATCAAGGGCAGAGTATAAAGAAACTGATCCCTTTTGATTGAAGTATGGTAAAAGGGCGGAGAGAAAGTAGCAGCAGTAATCTGATTGTATGGCAATAAAACCACCATTTTCTGTCTTTCAGATAAAAATAATGTGGTAAATCCATGCAGTTCATAAGATGTAAAGGCAGATAAAGAGTGGAACCATGGCAACATATAGATTAGCTTGATGTTGGAAATGACGCGCCTGTGAAGGGCAGGCAGAAAGGAAGGCCCTTGCTCCGGGCTGTGGGCTATTATGTAAGACTCGCAGAGTCCTGGAAACTGGGATTAGGAAGTATGAATGCGCCACTTGTGACGGAGGGCGAGGGGGCCGCGAAGAAAAGCTGCTCAGTTCTTGCTCACTGGTGGCGGCTAATATGGCCAAGGTAGATTCCATTCAGGGCCTTTTCTCTAGGTTGGGCCGGGGGGCCAGGCGGGCTTCAGATCGCCCCGGCAGTGGGGGGCGCCTGCGAGAGCGCCCCTTTTAACTCCTGGCCCTGAGCGGCCCTTTCTGTCGGATTAGCTGCTCTGGGCGGGCTGGGCCTTCATCTGGGGGGCGGGGGGCTCTGGGCCGCGGCCTGCTGGGAGGGCCTAGGTAGGCCAGGAGGGGTCTGAAAAGAAAACAGACCCTTTGATTTCGGGCCGGGGCGGACCCCCGAGCTGGCTCACACCGCGTGGGACCTGGGCATTGCCCCTCTGGCCCTGGGCTCTGTGTGTGTGTGTGTGTGTGTGTGTGTGTGTGTGTGTGTGTGTGTGTGTGTTCTTGTCCGGCTCTGGCCCTGGGCTGTGTGTCCGGCTTCCGTCTTTCCCACCCTGGAAAATAGAGGACATGATCAAATCAATCAAGCGGGGAGAGATTTTTGTCTGGATTCCAACCCGTTGGGACCCCGGGTGGCCCTCTGGGGGCCGGGAAAGAGGCCTGGCCACTCAGCGCCACCACGCTGCTGGGCCCAGCTGACTTAGGAGCCTCCCTCCCTACCCACCTTCGTCCCCCAGTGAGCCCTGAGCTTCCAGGCCCAGAGGGGAGGGGGGGTTTACCTGAGACCCCGCTGCGGAGCCGGCTTGCTCTGTCACTGCTGCCCCCTACCTGGCCTTTCGAGAACGGCTCCTTCTCTGGGACAGTTGGGACTCCTAAGACTTGGGCCACCCAGAGACAGCCGGGGCGGCTGGACCTAAGCAGCATCCTAGGGCTCTCCGGACCCACTCTCTCCGAGAGCCCCCAGGCACCTCCTTAGGATGCCACCATCTCATTTCAGACCCATTTTGTGGATGTTTGGGTGCCCCCACAAGCCGGCGCCCCTGTGTGTCCCTGGCCCCGGAAGTTCTTTCTGGGCGTGGTGGCCCGATCTCCTTGTCAGTGATCTCCTGGTCAAGAGTGTTTAAAAGTTGGGGCTGGAGCAATAGCACAGCGGGTAGGGCGTTTGCCTTGCACACGGCTGATCTGGGTTCGATTCCCAGCATCCCATATGTTCCCTTGAGCACCACCAGGGGTAATTCCTGAGTGCAGAGCCAGGAGTAACCCCTGAGCATCGCCGGGTGTGACCCAAAAAGCAAAAAAAAATAAAGAGTGTTTAAAAGTTATCACATCAAGACCCAGGACACCCAGCGCCTGTTCCTGGCTCCCCACCTTAATTCAGGGTGCTCCTCGCCCCTTGCTCCTTCCCACTCCCCGCAGCCCTGAAAGGGAAGGGACACCCCCTCCTGCGGCCTTTCAGATGCAGACGGGCGCATATTTATGGCAGGCAAGTGACAAAAGAAGGAGCTGAATTGCCCTGGCCCCGGCTTTCTCCGAGGGACTGGGTTAAAGCGATTAAACGGAGAGGCTGAAAGCCCGCTCCCCCAGTGCCCTGAGTGCCCCTGCCTCGGCAGTGTCCAGCCGGGCTTGGCCGGGAGAGGGGCAGTGGCCCGTGGGGCCCTGTTTTCGGGGGACGCCGAGAGCCCCGGGCCCTGTTTCTGTGGCCCTCGCACAGGCTCCTCGGAGAGACGCTTTGGCTTTTCCTGTAGAGACTCAAATCTGCGATTTGCGTCCCGAGCATTTGGAGGCTTCGAAGTGCCGGCGTGCTGCTTTCCAATAAAGACGCGTAGTCGGAGAGCTCAGGGAGGGAAAACAAGTCGCGTCTGCCACAAACAGAGTCTGGAGCGAGCACGGGCAGGGGAGCACTGCGAGTGCTCTGCACGGGCTGCGGGTCCCGGGGCCTGTCCAGGGCCTCTGGGGTCTGTGCTCTCTGCAGCCAGAGCCTCGAGACGGGCCTGTCCTTCGCCCCACCCCGAAGGGCAGGCCTGTAGCTGCTTCTGCTGCCAGGTCATAACCTTGGGGCTGCTCAGGGCACGGCAGGCCGCACCCCTGCCTCCTTGCCCCAGAGGGGCTGGGCATTCCCGCCCTCAGGCCTGGGCCCCTTCCCCCACCTAGAGCCCGGGGTCCCTGGGGCCTGCATGAGAAGAGTCACCCGAGGTGGGGCGGGTCAGCTGTGGCCGCCCTCACCCAGGAAGGCGCTGGCCTTTGCACGGCTGGCCTGGCGTCGGTGCCCTGAGCACGGCCAGTGGCCTCCCCCAGGCCCCCCCGAAGTGCAGCTTTTGGCAGAAAGAGGCAGAAAGTGGGAGCCTCCCCCCTTCAGCCCCCCCGCCCCAGGAGCCTGACTGAGCTGGGCGGGGAGTGGCGAGAGCCTCCGGCCCTTCTCCGTGAGGGTGGACTTTGCGTCCAGCGGGCTGCCCGGCTCGGGCGTCCCCTCCCCCTGGTGGGCGCCGACTTCTCTCCTGTCGCTGTGGCCCCGTGGGTGGGCACAGGAGGCACGAGCCCCTGGGTGCCCAGAGCAGAGCCAGGACTCTCCCTCCCGCCCCCGCCCCCGCAGGCCAGAGCCCTGCTAGGGGTCACGGGGGCACTGGGGCAGGTGACTCTTCCACGGGGCAGAGCGGGGAGGCCCCTGCACGGGGCTTCTCTCCCCTCGGTGGTGGGCGTGGAGACCCTCTGCCCCGACCCCCGCCCGCCCGCCCGCTGCTCCCCGCCCCACCCTGCCTCGCGCAGGTGGCCCTTCTGTCAGTCACGCGTGCTGAGTCATCGATTTGCTCCACAGGCTTTTATTAGTGGGAGGCCCGGGGCCTGGCTGGCAGGTGGGGCCCGGGGAGCACTTCAGGGTGGGTGGGCACCGCAGGGCGGCGGTGGGCGAGCTGTGACCGCCGGCCCAGGGGAGACGCCCTCTCCCCCCTTCAGCTGCGTGGCCTTGGCCCTTGGCTGGGCTCTCAGGACTTGGCGAGGGGGGCGGGCAGCCGGACCCAGGGACCCAGCAGCCGTGAGGCCACAGGCCTGTGTGTTTCTCTTTTTTGGCTCCACTAGCCGCTTTGGAACCTGGCTGGCTGAGCACCCCCTGGACTGGTGTAAACATGAGGGCCGCGTCCTCCCAAGCCTCCCCGATTGTCCCTTCTGTAAAATGGGGGCATTCATGAGTGAGGGCTGAATCAAAGAGTCATGAAACCGCGACTGGGGCCAGATGTGGTTGGGACTTAGAGGTGGTTCGTCCTCTGCCCGGGTCCACCAACCTGTAAACGTCAGTGACTGTTTGTTGAAGCTCAGCCTGCGACATGGCCAGGGGTGGCCCTGTCCACTCTTGGCCCCCTGCACGGGGTAAACGGGATGTGGCCAAGGATGCTAGCGTGGCCCCCTGTGCCTCCCGGGGCCTCTGAGACGCAGCTGCCCCTTTTCTCCCCAGACGGCAGGCCGTCCCGACACGCCTCTCCCCAGCCTCCCCTGCGGGGCCTGGCCTGGCCTGGGGCCCCCGGGCTGGGACATGAGTCAGGCGGGACACCCACCCCCTTCACACGGCCCCTCGTGTGTCCTGACAGTAGCGGGGAGGTGGGCCCCTGTGCCCAGCCCACAGGGGACAAGGTGGGTTTCTGCATGGACCCGACAGGCCACACGTGTGGTTCACGGTCACCCGGGCGTGAGGCAGCACCTTCCTCTCGCTCGCGGATTCTGGCTGAGCAGACCTTGGTGCTCAGCCTCGGGGGAAGCCACTTGGCCCCTCTCCAGGGGCGAGGGGGGAAACTGAGGCCCTGACTCACTCGCCTTCGTGTCCGAGTACCATCGGCCTGGCCCGTCCAGGGCCCGAGTCCGCCGTGGCGTGGAGCAGTGAAGTGCGTGTTTGCTCAGAGCACGTGCCAGGCGGAGGGGGCGGTCTGGGTGCCCCCCGGGGCTGGCTTGGTGCAGCCCCTTCCTGTGCCCTTAGACTGCAAAGGTCCTGTGGCCGGTTGGCCACGCTTGGTTCTGCCCAGTGGAAGCCGGCAGGGAGGCCCGGGGGCCTGTGGCCCCGACACGGCCGTGGCTGGACGCTCGTGCCTTCCTCTGTCCACATCAGTCTGGGTGTCCCCGGGCCGGGCGCGAGGGCCTGGCCCCGGGCTCACGCCGTCAGCCTGCGGAGATAGGATGACATCTTTTTCTCGAGCCTGGTCACAATTAAATGCCATTTTATTTTGGATTTGGGGACCGCTGCCAGCTGCCCGCCTGTCAGAGCGGAGAAGACTCGAATCAAGCCCAGGCCTGTGTCGGCAGCAAGGCGGGAGCCTGGCGCCCTGCCCGCGGCTCCACTCCGGAGAGCCCGTCTGGCTCCTGACGGCCGGCTCCGGGAGGCCTGTGTCCAGGGGCCCGGGGGGCCGGGTGGGGGGCCCGGGGCTGACCGCCGGCCGCGCCCCTGCGTGCAGGGCCTGGGGGTCCGGCCTTTCCTGGTGGCCGCCTCAGCTGGGCGGGGCAGGAGCTCCTGCCGGGTGCCCCCCACTGCGGGGGTCTCCTGCCCTGCCGCCCCGCGGGGGCCTCTGCCAGACGCCCCCCTGGCCCGGCCCCCTGCGCGCAGCTGGACTCGGGCAGTCCCGGGAGGCGCCTGCAGGACCGTGGGCCTCTGGCCTGCTGCTTTTATTTTTTTTTTTGGCTTTTTGGCTTTTTGGGTCACATCGGGCGATGCTCAGGGGTCTCTCCTGGCTCAGCACTCAGGAATCACTCCTGGCAGTGCTCGGGGACCAAATGGGATGCTGGGAATCGAACCCGGGTTGGCCGCGTGCAAGGCAAACTCCCCGCTGTGCTGTTGCTCCAGCCCCTGGCCTGCTGCTCACTGCAGGCCTGCCCGGGTGCGGGGTTGTGGCAGGACCGACAGATGGAGGCCTGGAGTGTGTCGGCTGCAGAGCCGGGAGGCGAGTGGGGTAACAGCAGCCAGGAAGGCTCGGCCCCCTCCCGCCCCGGGGAATGTGGCAGGCGCCTCATCTTAGCCAGGAGCAGGTGGGCCGGCCCGTCCGTCACCTGGCAGCTGTGTCTCTGGGGGCTGCCGGGAGCCTGGAGGCCTCCTGCCTTCAGAGGCTCCTGCTGAAAGGCCCCAGCAGCAAACTCATCACCCGGGCCGCTGCGGGGAGATGCTGGCGTGGGACCCAAGGGACTGGGCCCTCGGGGTCCCTGGCCTCGCCCCCCGGGCCCAGAGCCCCTGCAGGGCCCAGACTTGGTCCCTGGCCGCCGGGGGTGGGGAGGGGGGGGGGTCCGTCCGTCCCTGCCACCTGGCATCTCCTTGGTGGGTGTTTGAGGCGGGTTTCCCGGCCCAGATACTCTCTCTCGGCCCCTCCGGGAGAGCAGACCCCGCCCTGTCCCAGCCCCGGGTGTGTTTCCCGGGCTCGGCCCCCCTGAGCTGCCCGGTGAGGTCAAAGTCTCTTTCTTAGCTTCCCGGGGAGGAACCGCCCTGAGTCCCACAGTGGGGAGGAGAAATGGGAACACGGAGCTTCCCCAAAGGACACGTCACTGCGGGGACTCTCACCCCCGAGCTTCTGAAAGCCAGCTTCCCCTGCCGCCCCCGCCCCCCCCCCCCCACCCCGCCCCGCCCCTCCCGTGTTCGGAGCAATTATATCACAAATAAAAAAAACAAGATCCACATCAAAAGGAGTCCGCTTTCATTCCATTGTGCAGCCTCGCAGGCTGTGAAATTTAATATTATTTTGACTTGCACGGTAATTGTCAAGTGACAGAGGGAAATGGATTAGAATCAAATCCAAGTCCACACGGGCTGTCAGAGGCAGGCAGAGGGCCCAGGGCCGGCCCCGAGCGCCAGGGCAGAGTCTGGCTTGATAAATGCACCTTTGCCCGCCCGCCCGGCCGCAGCCCTGCGGGGTCTCGGCCCAGAGGAGTTGCCGGACAGGTTTGAGTGTGTGTGTGTGTGTGTGCCGGGGCTGCAGTTTCTGCCGCTTCTCATCTTTCCTTCCCTTGAAAAGATGCTGCGCTGTAGCTGGTGTGAAGCCGCCAATGCGGCCCCCCGCCCCCCTGCACCCAGCCCGCCCCAGTCTTGGCTCTCAGCTTTCTAGCACTCTCCCGTCCCCGATTGTGGAGCCTGTTTTTCTCTCCCTTTCTTCCCCTGGAATGAATCAGGTTCGTGTTGCAGATGGTATTTGTTGTAAAAGAGTGAGAGAGGAGGGGTGTGGGGGGGACACCTGTGAAAACAGCCTGCCCTCCCGCACACCTACACCTTCCATGGAGGCAGGCACGCCCGTGGCAGCACCAACTCCTGCCTGCCTCTTGGCATCTGCAAGGAGCGGGGGTGGGGGGGGGGCGCTCTCGGGTGACCCGTGTCCCTCCCCGCTGGAGGGCCTGGTGACCTCGCTCTGCGTGCACCTGCCTCCCCGGGGTCCCCCTCTCCCTCTCTCCGTGTCAGGATCGGCTCCTGCGGAACCGTGTTCGGACGCCGGAGTGCAAAAGGGGGCAGTAAAGCACCATCCAGCGGAAAGGTGCTTTCCCCCCAGTGTTTCCCGAGGAGTCTCCCCGCCGCCGCCCCGGGCCCGGCTCGCACCCGCTTTCTTGGGGGCCTGTAGGAGCCACCTCTGGAGGCTGCGACGGCCTCTCTCTGACCTGGAGATGGCGCCGGATGGGGCCGCCGGCCTGTCTAGGACACGCCCCCCCCCTGCTCTCTGCCAGGCCTGGGGCTGGGGTCTGACTGTGGGCCAGGCGGGTCCGAGTGCGGGAGGGGTTCAGGGCCCAGGGTGTGGGCCTGTCCCGGCCGCCCGCCTCGGTTTCCCAGGAAGCAGGCGGGGGTGTGGGTCCTGCCGGGGGCTGCTCCTCCCTGACCCGCTGCCTCCTCGCACGCCCACCCCGTGGAGGCGCCAGGCTTACCCGTCACCCCGTCATGTGGTGGGGTCTCGGGTGCCGCCTGTGGCCGGGTGTGACACGCTCGCCCACCCGTGGTGACGCCAAGCCTGCCTGCACCCGCTCTGCTCACTCGTCGCCATGACCTGGCTGTCGAGACCCGGGAGTCGACCTGGGGAAGAGGAGCTGTGGGGCCCTGCCCGCAGCCCGGGCCAGAGCGGGAAGGTGCGTCTGGGGGTGACTCGGGGGGCTTGGGGCCGTCCCCGGCAGGGCACAGGCCTGTGCTGCTCCGCGCTCAGGGTCTCTCCTGCCAAGACTCGGGACCCTGTGCAGGGCTGGGGCCAACCCACTCTCACTGCACACGACAAGTGCGCTACCCACTGTGCCACCTCTCCGGCCCTCGGATGCTTCTAGAAAACACAGAGCCCTAGGGGTCTGCTGACGTCAGCGCCCACACGGCAGCTTAAAGCTCCTGTGTTGGACCCTGGGCGTGCGTGTGCGTGTGCGTGTGCGCGTGTGTGAGAGAGTGTGTGAGAGTGAGAGTATGTGTGTGTGAGAGTGTGAGAGTATGTGTGTATGTGGTGTGAGAGTGTGTGTGTGAGTGTGTGAGGGTGTGTGAGTGTGTGTATATGTGTAAGAGTGTGTGAGTGTGTGTGTGAGAGTGCATGTATGTGTTTATGTGTGTGTATGTGTAAGAGAAAGTGTGTGAGAGAACGTATGTGTATGTGTGTGTATGTGTGAGAGTGTGTGTATGTGTGTATGTATGAGAGTGTGTGTGTATATAAGTGTGTGCGTGTGTGTGTGAGAAAGTGAGAGTGTGTGAGTGTGTTTGTATGTGTGCCTGTGTGCGTGAGTGTGACTGTGTGTGTGAGAGTGTGTGCATGTGTGTGAGAGTGTGTGAGAGAGAGTGTGTGCGTGTGTGTGTGCCCTGCAGAGTGGGCAGCGCCCCCCGTGTGTGTTGTGGCTTCGGGCACGCTCCACGCTAGGCTTTGCAGCCGGGGCGGCGCCTGCTCGACTGTGTCCTGCCCTGCCGTGTGCTCCCGGGCCCGGCCGGCCGCCTGTTGCAGCACTTCGGGTGCCGAGACCCCGGGACGGCCCCCCTGCCCTGTGGTTCCCTGCCTGGCCCCGCCAGGCGGCAGCGGCTGAGCTGCTCTCCGTAGTGTGGCACCACCTGGCCTTGGGCCGAGGCCGCCTCCAGGCAGCCTTTGCGGGCGGGTGCTCCTGCCCCGACCGGGTGGGCACAGCAGGGGTCCGAGGCCGGTTGCCCGTCCTGCCCGCTGGCGCCCTGTGGGGCCAAGGGCGGAGCCTCCCGGACACTTGCCCTGGGGGCTCCCCGGGGCCTGTCCTGCCCTGGGGCCTGGCCCTCTGGGCCGCCCGGGGTTGCCGGGGTGGCCGGAGTGGCCGGAGTGGCCGGAGTGACGTCCCTTCAGCGGGCGGGTCAGGACGCCCGGGCCGTAGCTCTCGGTGTGGGCAGAAACTTCAAAGAACATCGTGTCACCCCATAGTTGTGTTATTAAAAAAAACCCTCCTACCATGATGAAGTGTCTAATTTAGACGATCCGAGACCTAATCTGGGCGCCTAGTTATTAATGTCTAATTTGGTTTATTAGGTTGATTCAGAGTATTCCCCGGCGAGGTGCGAGAGCCGGGTTTGATGAGTAACTTTGGAGAACAGGGGTTCAGTTGGAGCGGGGATCCAGCGAAGCCTTCCAGGAAGGGCAGGTCGCGCCTGCGCCCTTTCCTGAGGGCCGGCTCTGTCACGCCGGGCTCCGGCCGCCGTGGACTGTCCAGGCAGGCTGCAGCCCCCCCTTGGCCTGCCCCCCGCTGGGCGCCCTCCCCTGCCCAGGAAGTTGGCTGAGGCCTGTGTCGGGAGGGACCCTGCCCCGCCCCCCCAGGAAGGCTGCAGGGGGGTTTCCAGGGGGGCCCGTCACTCTGGGCCTTCCCTTGGTCCACCTGCCTTGGGTGTGAACCTGGGCGACCTGCTCGTCCCCGTCGTTGTGCTTTGGTCTGTGCTCCCCAGGCCAGCTGACCGTGAGTGTCGGTTAGAGCCTGGGCGGAGCAGACGGCTGCTCAGGGGCCACTCGGAAGGGAACTCGGGCCAGCCCAGCCGCGCCCCTGACGGGCTTCGTGAACTCCGGGGCTCACTCAGTTCTTCCTGGGAAGTGCAGTCGAGGGCCGGGGAGAGGCCAGCGGGGAAGGCCTCGCGAGAAACCCAGGTTCGATCCCTAGGACCCCACGCGGCCCTCTGGCCCCGGGCAGGAGCGATCCCTGAGCACAGAGCCAGGAGTCACCCGAGTTCCACAGGGTTTGTCTCTCCTGAGGAAGTGGGGCGTGGATTCTGCTGTTTTCTCTTTATTTTTCTTTTTGCATGAACCGTCCGGACTCCATCTGGGCTCTCCCTCGGGACGACAGCTCTGTAATCGCCACTTCCCCTGCTTCCTGGCGTCAGGCTGGACTGTCCAGGGAGTCCCCGTCGCGCCCCGTGGACTGATTTCTCTTGATTGCCCCCAAACGTGTCGTGGCTGCCTATGAAAATCCCCTTCGGAGTAAAAGGCCGCTGGGTGGTCACCCCCTGGCCACCTCACACGTGTCCAGTGCCGGGGAGCTCTCTGGCCGAAGCGCCTTGTTATTGGTGGTCCTGAGAGGGCCCCGTGGGCTGGGCGGGGGACTCATACTCAAGTGCTCTGGGGAAACCCGCAAGCACTGCCCCTCCTGCCAGAGGTCCTGGCTGCAGACCCCTTCTGGGCACTAGGTAGTGGCCGGACCTTTGGCTTCCCCCGGCCTCCGTCTGTTCCCTCCTGCTGCCCCAGCAACTCCCAGGAGCGAGGGGACACTGCAGCTGTGGCCCCGGGGCCCGCGCTGACTCGGGGCAGCTCGTAAATGCCCAGAGCCCGGAGCCTCGGCCACCTGCTGAGCGCCTCCCTCACGGCCCTGTGCTGTGTAGTTCTTGAAGCAAGCCGCGAAGGGTGGTGCTTGTTGCTTTTTAATTGGTATGAAGCAGTATTTATTTTTATTATTTTTGTTTTGCTTTTTGGGTCACGCCTGGCGATCATAGGGGTCACTCCTGGCTCTGCACTCAGGAACTACTCCTGGTGGTGCTCGGGGGGCCCTATGGGGTGCCAGGGATTGAACCCGGGTCGGCCGCGTGCAAGGCAAACGCCGTCCCCGCTATGCTGTTGCTCCAGCCCCCAAAGCCGTCATTTCTATTTATTTATTTATTTATTTATTTATTTATTTATTTATTTATTTATTTATTTGCTTTAGGGTTACACCAGGCGATGCACAGGGGTTACTCCTGGCTCTGCACTCAGGAATTACTCCTGGCGGTGCTCGGGGGACCATATGGGATGCTGGGAATCGAACCCCGGTCAGCCGCGTGCAAGGCAAACGCCCTACCTGTTATGCTATTGCCCCAGCCCCAAAGCCGTCACTTCTAGAAGGAACCCTGTGCGACCTTTCTCAGCCCGTCTCTTGTTTCGGCGAAACGCCTGGCAGTGCCCCGGGGTTTCCTCCTGGCTCCGGGCTCAGGACAGCCTGTGGGGTCCCGGGGATGGAACCCAGGGCATCCGAGGCCCGTGTGACCACGCCCTCCCTGCCCTGTGGTCCCTCCGGCCCCAGAGCGCCTGACCCTGGCTCGATGTTGCTCGGGGGGCTGGCGCCTTGCAGGGCCTGGGGTTCACTGGTGTCCGCCGTCCGTGAGGGGCGTGGCGTGGCCGGCCCTGCCCTGCCCTGCCCTCGTGGTCAGTCTCTCCTGCCACCCCGTCCCCCCCAGAAGCCGGGAGCCTTGTGTGCGGGGACGAGACCCCACCGGGCAGCTGGCCCCGGGCCCTGTGGGCAGAGGGGCGTCCCCCCCGGGCAGCACGAGGCGCCCACTCCGCAGGACACGCTCTTGTCTGACGCAGAGGCGGCGGGTGACCAGGAGGGCGAGGGGCTTCCCGGGTGCCAGTTCCAAGAACCGAGTCCATGGGCACCGCGGCAGGCCCGGCTGGCGGCAAGCAGGGACCCCGCGCCCGGGTTTCTGGGCCAGCCAGGCGGAGTGGCCCCTGGGTGGAGATGGGCCGGGGGCGGGAAAGGGCTGCCGGGCGGAGGTGGGTGATGAGTGCACACGGCAGGTGGGGGCGTGACTTGGCGCCCGCCCGTGACAGGAGCAGGTGCTGGGTGCCGGCAGGGGTGGGCCTTTGGCTCTCACCGCCCAGGACACCTCCTGGGACAAGCAGAGGACATGCTCTGTAGGGGAGCAAAGGCGAGCACTGTAGGTGAGCAGATGAGAGCACTGTAGGGGAGCAGAGAGCACTGTAGATGAGCAGAGCACTTTAGGTGAGCATAGTTGAGCACTGTAGGGGAGCAGGGCCTCTCCCCACTGCTATGTCCGTGGCCACGTCCAGGGGACAAGGCTGCGGCCCTTCCGGGTGGTGTTTGACGCACAGAGATGGAGCTGCCCAGGGTGGACAGCAGCGCCCGAGGCCCCGCCAGGCCCCGGCTCAGTGCTCTGGACTTGGAGTTTTGAAGCATCTCCACCCCCCCAAGAAACTGTAGGAATGACCCAGAAAGTTCTTTGGAAGGGGGGGGTGGGCATCGGTCAAGAGTTCTGGGCACGGAGTGGGCGGCCCTTTACGCCCGGGTGCTTGCCCCTGCCTCCTGATGGGCAGCCGAGAAGCTCTCGCCTACCCCCAGAAGGCGCCCGGGGGCTCCTGCTCTCTGGGGACGGTGACAGCCCTTCCTGCTCCTCCGGGGAGGCGAGCCCGTCTCTTCCTGCCTCTAGTAGGAATGTCAGGACAGAGCCCGCGTCCCTCTCAGAGAATCTCGCTCCTCCTCATAGACCAGAAGCTGCTCCCCCGGGGCGGGACTGGGAATCTGGTCCCCCCCTCCCGGCTCCTGAATTATGGCCCATTGGTGGTGGTGGCTGGGGGCTCCCGCTCCAGGGAGGGGTGGCGGGAGACCCCCGGCTTTGTTCTTGCCAGCAGTATTTAACGCGCCCCAGGCTGGGCTGGGTGGTGAAGGGCACTTGCTGGGAATGTTTCTTAGGAAGCTCTTGGTTCAGTTTCGCAGAGAAACGCCCGTGAACAAAGATCTGTCAGCAGCGACCGGGACCGAGGGGGGCTCGGGGATGCTCCGAGCTGGGCTTTGGGGGTGGGGTTGGACCAGCAGCCGCTCAGAATTAATTGGAGCCAGCACAGCAGTGGGGGGGGGGAATGCGGGTGACCTGCCCGCTCCGGGCGCCCCTCACCTGGCCGAGCCCAAGGCACCGCTAATTATTCCTGCTTATCTTTTATGGGTCCCTGAGACGTGGCTTTTGTTCGGGCAATAAGAAGCCCATTGTCTGATCGGTGACTAATTATGATAAGTCATTCGAAACATTCTTGATGGAACTTGCCTGTTAATTAACAGCGGCAGCAAATGGAAACTAACAGGACGGGCCGACTGCTAGTGACTCTGCAGCGGTCCCTGGCCTGGCTGCCACCAGGAAGGCTGCCAGGGTTTACAAACAGCCAACAGGTGGGGAGTGCAATTCCCGCCAAGGAGCCCTTCCTGGGCGTCCACACAAAGGAACCCCTAAATGCTGCAGGCGGGGCGAGGGGTGCGGGGGGAGGGGGGTCCCTTGCTGTCGGCTCTTGGGAGACTCAGTTTCTCTGACTCCAGGCTGTCGCCCCAGCCCCCCTGAGCCGCTGCTGGGTCTCCTGCGCTGGGCGAGTGTGGCTGGTTACTGACCTTCCCTGTGTGTGCTGAGTGATCGCTCACCGTGATTTGTGTCCACTCAATGCCTTGTCTCTTTCTCCTTTCATGTTCTAGATTCCTACCTGGACAAGGACTGGTACTATACCCACAGATAGGCGACAAATTGGATATTATTTGCCCCAAAGTGGACTCTAAGACTGTTGGCCAGTATGAATATTATAAAGTTTATATGGTTGATAAGGACCAAGCAGACAGATGCACTGTTAAGAAGGAAAACACGCCCCTCCTCAACTGTGCCAAGCCAGACCAAGACGTAAAATTCACTATCAAGTTTCAAGAATTCAGCCCTAACCTCTGGGGTCTAGAATTTCAGAAGAACAGAGATTATTACATTATATGTAAGTATGACTCTACTCACTTATCTCGTAGGAGTTAAGCTAAGCTAACTAAGTTGGTATAGACGGTGTCTGTTTTGTTAAAAATGGCTATTGTGGCAAGTAGCTGGGTGAGAGTCTTTGCTGAGGATTTCTGAAGAGCTCACGGGTGCGGGACGGATGTGCACATCACTCCCACTGCCCGGAGAGGGAGAAGTAGGGTTGTGTAGTGTTGAAAAGTGGACCTGTGAATCTACAGCATCTCCACTGACAAACCTCCTTAAGGACGTTGGTGAGACTGTGCTAGGTAACTCTTGTGCCATTTCTTCTCTGTTCATCCTTGCACTCGCCCATCGTCTGTGCGTCCGCCCATCCGCCCATCCGTCCATCCATCCATCCGCCCATCCGTCCATCCATCCATCCGCCCATCCGCCCATCCCTGCATCTGGGGTTTGCTGTACGGCAGAAGCTGGGGTGAGGGGGCCCCGGCAGTGAGGGGGTGCCGCAGGGGTTCCCTTCCCCCCCCCCCCGAGAGCGCCCGCCAGGAGGGGGGCGTAGGTGCCAGAGGTGTGGGTCCTGAGAGAGCCACATGCACGCACGCCCACAGCACCCGTGGGAGCAGGTTCAGGCCGGAGACGTGCCTGTCTCTGTGGTCATAGGGGCGTTGCTTCGGGATCAGGGCGCCCACTCGCTCAGGCCGGGGTCAGGTTCGTGCTGGTTCCCAGGGGTCAGGAGCTAGAGCCCAGGCTGGCCTGGTGCTGACCCGGGGGCCCGGGGCCCTCAGGTGGCCGAGCGAGCGGCACACACGGGCAGCGTTTGTTCTTCGCTTCTTGGCTCTGCGGCTCTGTCCAGTCCCTGCAGGCTGTCCTGTCCCCGCCCCCTGTCCTGTCCCCTCCCCCTGTCCTGTCCCCGCCCCTGTCCCCGCCCCGTCCTGTCCCCGCCCCCTGCCCTGTCCCCCGCCGGGCTGTCCTGTCTGAGAGCATGGACCAGGGCAGGCGCCCCTCCCCGCCCCGGCCTGCCTCCTGGCTGCTCCCGCCGCACCCACCCCTGTTCAGGGCCTGGGAGTCTGTGACTCCTGAGCAGTAAGCGCCAGGATGGTCCTGGGTGTCCAGGGGAGGCGTCTGGTTTTCCCGTCCGGAAGCAGCAGCTTTGCAGCCCCTCGAGTCCCAGAGGAGCTTCCCCAGCGGCAGGACCCGGGAAACTTCGGCGGGTTCCAGGGTGCAGTGAAAGTACAAAGCACCGGAGGGAAAGGCCAGGGGGGGCAGCCAGGTCTGTGGGACAGAGGCCGGGTCTGGGCGCGGGCAGCCTCTGGGGTGAGAGAAGTGGGGCTGCGGGGCCTCCGGAGTCTCTCTCGGGGAGATGCACCGAGGCTCAGATGCCCGGGAGGGGTCCTGGAGACGCTGGTGTTCCTGGACTCTCGGGGGGCAGCATGCAGTGGGCCCTGCGGGGGACATCCGCCCCAGCCCTCTCGCCCTCCTCTGCTGTCACTTCCCGAGCCCCCTCTGGGTGGGGCGGGCAGGACCCCGGCACGTGGAAAAGACGAGGAAAGAAATAGCAGCCTGGGCTGGAGCGACAGCACAGCGGGGAGGGCGTCTGCCTTGCATGCGCCGGCCCGGGTTCGATCCCCGGCATCCCAAAGGGTCCCCCGAGCACTGCCAGGAGTAATTCCTGAGTGCAGAGCCAGGAGGAACCGCTGAGCATCACTGGGTGTGACCCAACACACACACACACACACACACACACACGCACACACAAAATTAGGGGAAAAAATAGCAGCCTTTGGCGTTGCATGTAGTGAGTTCACACACATTGTTTGCACAGATTGGTGTTTGCAGTCAACACTAATTTTTATAGTTAAACTAGAAATGTTTAGTTTTCTTTGTTTTAAAAAAAAATCCGTGACTCGGTTCCGTCGCAGGCTCCTGGGCTCCAGACCTGGTGTAATTTGCGCGTGGAAAGACGCTTGCCTGGGGGAGGAGTCTCAGGGCAGGGGCCTGGGCTCGGGGTCGGAGCAGCAGGAGGCTGGTGGGCGCCAAGGACGCGGGCTCTGGGAGGGACCCGGGACGGGAGGGAGCCTCGTCCTGAAACAGGCCCGGAAGTCGCGGCTCCCTTTCCACGCCCGCTTCCGAGCCCCAGGGCGGGATGCTCGCCCTGCAGGTGCGATCCGCAGCGCCCCTGGGATCCCCCGTCCCCCACCAGGGGTGGGTGCTCCCTGAGCACCACCACTGTGGCCCCCGAACAACAACAGGCCAACAAGAAGCACCCCGAGGCACCACCTTGGGGGTTTCCAGGCCCCTCGTTTCCATCTCGGCTTCTCCCCCAGCCCCGCCCCGTGCCCAGCTGCACACGGCACACTCAGATGAGTACTGGCCTGCGATGGCGAGAGAGGGAGGACTTGGTTCTCCGGTGTCTGCAGCACTTCAGGCCAAGGCTTCGCTGTGAGGCAGAGACGAGGGAGAGTGAGTTGATCTAAGACGTATTATAGGGGCTGGAGCGATGGCACAGCGGGAAGGGCGCGGCCGACCTGGGTTCGATTCCCAGCATCCCATAGGGTCCCCTGAGCCCCGCCAGGAGTAATTCCTGAGTGCAGAGCCAGGAGTAACCGATGTGCATCGCTGGGTGTGACCCCAAAAAAGCTATAAAAGAAAAACCAAAACATCGGTACAGCGGCAGAGCTGGGTGTTGAGTCAACAGGCGCATTCCGGGACTGTGAAGTCATGTGGACCCCGGGGAGGAGCGTGGCCGCGGCTCGTACCTGCCACCCCGAGGGTCCCCGGGCTGGTGGCTGAGCGAGACCCTGCGGGAATGGCGTCCCGGGATCCCAGGGGCCTGGGTCCTTGTCCCGTGCTTCAGGAGGGCGGTTTTGAACCTGAGTGGACTGAGGGCGCAGGTGTTTGTTTGAGAGTCTGTTGGGCCAGAGCAATAGCACAGCGGGTGGGACGCTTGCCTTGCATGCTGCTGACCCACGCTTGATCCCTGCACCCCATATGTTCCTGGGGCCCGACAGGAGTGAGCCCCGAGCACAGAGCTGGGAGTCAGCCCTAAGCACAGAGCCAGGAGTGAGCCCCGAGCACAGAGCCAGGAGTGAGCCCCAGCACAGAGCCGGGAGTGAGCCTTGAGCACAGAGCCAGAAGTGAGCCCCGAGCATAGAGCCGGGAGTGAGCCCTGAGCACAGAGCCGGGAGTGAGCGCCGAGCACAGAGCTGGGAGTGAGCCCCGAGCACAGAGCCAGGAGTCAGCCCTGAGCACAGCCGGGCGCGACCCCAAAATAAAGATGGAGAAACGAGAGGAGTCTGGCTGACCATGCCGACACAGGGCGTGACCTGTCGCGGTGGACAGAAGCGGCTGCCGTCCCACTCCACTCGGCCGGGTGCAGGCCGTCGCCAGCCTCTCGGAGCCGTGGGAGCACGTTGGCCCTTGCTGGAAGCCCGGGGAGGGTCCACGCCGCCCCAGGCAGTGCCGGCCGGGATGCTGGGCGGCTCCTTAGTTCTTCCCTCAGATGATCCTTTGCCTGGACGCGTGGCAGGACGATAGAGGTGGCTTGTCTTCAGGTTCAGAACCGACTTCTCCGAGTGGCCCATTTCCCTGATTAGCCTGGGGCTTCATTTGCACGACACAGTCTGTGTCTTCCCCGAGGGGGAGTCGGGCCCTGTGGTCTGAACAAGCCCCGGGGCCCTTCCTCGGTGCCCGTCCCCCCCCACCCGCTCTTTCGTGGGGTTTCCTTACGTTCCTGGCAGCGTCAAGTTGCCCATTTCCGAGGCCGTGGCGTGGGCTCAGCCCTCCTGCCGCCCCTGGCGCTGGCCCGGCCCCTCAGGCCTCCTTCCGCTGTGGCTCCTGGAGTCTGGGCCAGAGGCGGTGCCAGAGCGCGGCAGGGTTTCCTGCGTGCAGCTCAGCGGTGCTCGTGCAGTGCCCTCCCTGTGCAGGGCACCGAGGCTGCGTGCAGGTGCCTGACCTCTGGCCTGTCCCTCCCGCCCGCCCCCCCCCCCCCCGCGCCGCTTGTCAGGGAAGTGCCAGGACACGGCGTGCGGGCATGTGGGCGCTCACAGCCCGCCCTCACCGGCGCAGACCCCTCCGCCCGGCCCCAGGAGGAGATTCTGCCATGACCCAAGTCCTGCAAGCCGGGCAGGCCAGGCAGGGGTGGGGGATGGGGGTGGGGGTCCGAGCCCTTCCCTAGCCTCATGCACCTCCATGGTGTTTCACGCCCAGTCCAGCGCCGAGGCCGGCTTGGAGAGGCGTCCCGTGCTGCTGTGCCGTGCTGTCCCGGCTGCGTCCCGGGCGGGCTCCCGGAGATCCTTCCCGGGGCCTGTCCCTGGGTTCCTTCGGGGACCCCGAGAGCGTGAGATCAGGGAGCCCCACCGTCAGCTGGTGTTGTTGTTGTTTTGCTTTTGTGAGCCATGAGCAACCTTGCAGAAGGGACCCCGCGGCCTGCCTGAGGATGGAGCGAAGGGCAGCTCTGCAAGGCCTGACCCGGCCCACCCAGGGCTTCTGCGCGCCTGCACTCTCTCGGGGACCGTCTCCTGGGAGGGCTGGGGGGGGCTGGTCGCTGGGCTGTCTGCAGGGTCCTGCCACCTTTCCTCTGTGTGGTCTGGGGGCATAGCCTTTCCCCCTGCGGGGCACTGGGTGGGTGGGGGGTCTCGCTGAAGAGCCCGGCCGGCGTGTGGCCCCAGGCCTCTTGCAGCAGACTGGGCGGCAGATGCCCTCCGATGTGGGGCAAAGGTCGGGCCTTGGCAGGTGGTCGTAGAGTTCGGTCATCCAGACGGTGCCCCTGAGCTGCTTCCGTGGGCGGGCGTGTCCTTGGCCTCAGTCTCCCTAGGGAGCCATCGGGTGCCCGGGGCCAGTTTGTGGCCTGCAGTAGAGCCCAGGCATAACGCCTTCCCGTTGTCGGTGCATGTGTGTGCGCATGTGTAAGTGCATGTGTGCGTGTGAGTGTGTGAGTGCTGTCGGCCGTCCCAGCTTGTCCCGGGCTTTCCTCCCCAGAAACGTGTGTGTGCGCATGTGTAAGTGCGTGTGTGTTCATGTGTGAGTGCGTGTGTGTGCACACATGAGTGCATGTGTGTGAATGTGTGTATGTGCATGTGTGTTTGCATGTGTGCGTGTATGAGTGTGTGCGTGTGTGGATGCGTGCGCGTGTGCGTGCATGTGTGTGCGTGCCTGCCTGTGTGCAAACATGCGTGTGTGCAAACATGTATGTGTGCGTGTGCATGCATGTGTGCGTTGTTCGTGCATGTGTGTGTATGTGCATGCATGTGTGTTCATACGTGTGTGCACTTGCATGAGTATGTGCGTGTGTGCACATGTACGTGCATGTGTGTGCGTGTCTCTACAGCTGGGATGGCCCCGGCTTCTCGGGAGACACTGCTGGGGTCACGTGCCCTCGTCTCTGGCCGTCCCACTGCCCTCCCTGGGCAGGGCCTTGCTGTGTCTCTGGATCCTCTCAGCCTCTGGCAGGGTCCCGTCCATGACTGGCCGTGGGGGAAGAGAAACAGGGCGGAGGGGAGGGCGTGTCGCCCAGATGGGCTGGCAGGGCCCCTTTGAGCCGCTGGCCGCTCCAAGAGGCGGTGCCCTGGGGACTGAGGTCTCAGGAGTGCTCCCCAGGCCCACAGTGCTCGCCCCAAGTTGTGGCACCCGGCTTCACCTCTGCAGGCCGGAGGGAGGTGGGCGGAGTTCCCTGGCCGGGGGCGAATGACCCCCTCAGCTGCCTTGGGGACAGCGCCCCACGCCCCTAGACCCAGGGCGGCTCCGGGTGCTGTTCCAGGCTCTTGGAGGAGCATGCCGTGGGCAAGGACAGTCCTGGGGGCGTTGCGGGGTCAGCACCCCCCGCACACCAGGGGCTCCCTCGCTCCCGGGCCTCTGTCCATGGCTTGGCAAGTCCACCTGGACTTGGGAGGCCCCGGGAGGCCCCGCTCAAGGCTGGAACACGCAGACGGGCACAGAGAGAGAGAGATCTCTGACGCGGAGGTCAGGGACGAGCACCCTGGGACGAGCACCCCAGGAGAGACAGGACCCGGGTCAGGGCCCTTGCCTTCCCTGCAGCCCACCCGGGCTCGGCCTCGGCCCCACTTGTGTGTCCCTCCAGGAATGTCCCTGAGCACAGAGCCCGAAGCCAGCCCCGAGCATGCCAGGTGTAGCCCCCGGCGCGTGCCCCCCCCACCCCGTTTCTGTAGCCCCCGGTCAGAGGCAGACGCGAGAGCGGCCTTTGGAGCCGCCGCCCCATCGCTGACGCAGAATGTCTGATCCCTCCCGGGGCCCGTGTGCCGCTCGCCTTCTCTTTGTCCCTTTGGAGTCTCGACACCCATGTGACTGCTCGCGTCTCTGTCCGAGGGCCTCACGGCGCCAGGGCGAGACACGGTCTCCGCACACGTCCCTCTGAGGAAGCTTTGTGGGTCGTTGTCAGCAGATTGTTCATAACGAGCAAAGTAAATTATTCAGCATCTGCCTTTGGGGCCAGCATGGGTGCTGCTGGGAAAGTCCGAGACAGTGGTGGTGGGAGTTGGCGTCAGAGTGTTGAGCGTGATCAATTATTGTGGACAACCTGATTTTAAAAAAGTAAAGGGGCTGGAGCAGTAGCACAGCGGGGAGGGCGTTTGCCTTGCACACAGCCGACCCGGGTTCGATTCCCAGCATCCCATATGGTCTCCTGACCACTGCCAGGGGTAATTCCTGAGTGCAGGACCAGGAGTGAACCCTGTGCATCGCCAAGTGTGACCCAAAAAGCAAAAAAATTTAAAAAAGTAAAAAAAAATTAAAAATTTACACAGGAAAAACAAACAAAACTCCAGGTGAGAGTGGAATGTGGCCCTGTGGCAGGACAGGGTTGGAACGTGGGAGAGACTCAGCCCCTGGGTCCGAACCAAGGACCGTCCACCCGAGGGACAGTCCAGGCGGGGCTGTGGGCGCCACCAGCAGAGCCCTTGGCCCCGGGAACACGTGTCCTGGTTACTGCGAGAGCACGTGTCATGCATGTCGTGTGTATTGTGTCAGGGAGAAGGCCGAGGGCACACGCGTGAGGACGAGAGCCGGCCCCGCATGGTCTCCCACGGCGTCCAGCCTGCTCCAAGCACATGCTCCATTCTCAGGCGCGGGCCGGGAGCGGCTGGGCGTGGACCGGGAGCGGCTGGGCGTGGACGGGGGGGAGGGGCGGGGTGGCTGAGCGCAAGGGCAGGGGCAGCTCCTGGAGTCGCCTTCTAGGGGCTCCGGGCCCTCAGTCACCTGCTGCTGCTCGTCTCTACAGCCATAGTCGGGCTGGCAAGAGCACCGGGGTTCGCTGGCCGAGCACGAGCACAGAGCCAGGAGCACCCTTAGGTGCCCGCCCGAGCTGGTCCCACCCGCTGTCCCTCAGAAAGGGTTTTCAGGGGACTGGAGCAGCAGCACAGCGGGTAGAGTGTTTGCCTTGCACGCGGCCGACCCGGGTTCGATTCCCAGCATCCCATATGGTCCCCCCGAGCACCGCCAGGAGTGATTCCTGAGTGCAGAAAGGGCCGAGTCAGAGGACGGGACGAGATCTCTAAAGGCGCAGATCACCGTGGCAGCTTCTGACGGTGACCGGGACAGATGGACGCAGGGACCCCAGCGGGCTTCTGGACCGAGTGTAGTTTCCTTTGGCCCCGAAGCGTCTAGCGTTGTCGTGGGCCCCGGGGTGAAGGCCGGGCCAGGGCCGGGCGCCCTCCTCACTGCCGGCCACAGCTGCCTGGGACCCTGGCGGGGCCACGAGCACCAGAGGCCTCGCAGAGCCTGAGCCGGGCCTGGGAAACTGGGAATGTGTGAACCAGCCCGGGGCAGTCTGGGGCCGTGCTTTGCCCTGGGACTCTTCAGCACTCTTTCCCTTCCTGTTCTGGGCCCCACTCCTGGCTCTGTGCTCGGGGAGCACTCCTAGCGGGGTGCAGGGAGCCCGGGTCCGACCGGGTCCCACGTGCGAGACCGGCGCCCTCCCTGCTGTCTGCTCTGGGTTTTGACTTTTGGTGCTTTTGCTTTTGCTTTTTGGGTCACACCCAGCGACACTCAGGGGTCCCTCCCGGCTCTGCACTCAGGAATTACTCCCGGCAGGGTTTGGAGGCCATATGGGATGCGGGGATCGAACCCGGGTCAGCCGGGTGCAGGGCAGAGTCCCTCCCCGCTGCGCCTCCATCCGGCCCCCGCTGTGGTCGTGAAAGGTGGCGTTTGTCCCTTGCACTGACGTGGTTGCCCGGCACGAGTCCCTTTCCTGGTGGGCCTTGGCCCACACGAAGGCCTGGTGTTCACGGCCGCGGGAATTGCTCTTTACCTGACACCCGGCCCCTTCTTCCCGCGTTCCCGGGGTCTGCATCCCCGGGGTCTTTCGGGCAAACTGGGTGTGAGACGCCTCGTGAAATCGTCCTGCTCTCGGCTCTGTAGCCCGGCGGGAGATGACACAGGCATGCATGGCTCCGCGCCATCAAGACTTGGGCCGGGCAGGGCTGTTTCTCACAGAAACTCCTTGGCCAGGAGACGAGAATCAGCTCGTGCGTCACTACACAGGCCCACGACCTCCCGGCGTGGGGGTGATGGTCACCCTGCCTTTGCACACAGGTCCTTTTTTTTAAAAAAAAAAATATTTGTATAAAGTTGTGCGCGATACTTTGTTATATTCCAACTCCGACCCCAGCCCCACCGCCATTGCACCTTCCCTCCACCTTATTTAGGATTTTCCCACCCCGACACCAGAAACCTGCTCCCAAAACAGATCCTAAATCATTTACTTTGTACTTCCTGTTCTGAGTAATCTGCCAGAACTGACCCCCAGAAGTTCCCTGGAGGAAACTGGGCGCAGGTCTGGGTGGCACCAGGCGGCCGAGGTGCAGTGGCAGAACGCGGGTGCGAGGGGGCGGGTTTCTGTGACCAAAGGAGGGAGAAAAACTTGGACACCTGCAGACTTAGCTCCTCCCAGAGCGAGCCCCCCCCCCCCCCCCGGCTTCCCTCTAGCCTCCAACCTGGTGGAGACTTAGCCAGGCCCTGGGTGCTCGCGGCCTTGGGGGGCACTTGGCTGCAGCGACGTTTTCAAGTGTGTTGTGTTTTCCTCCTTTCTTTCTTTCTTTCTTTCTTTCTTTCTTTCTTTCTTTCTTTCTTTCTTTCTTTCTTTCTTTCTTTCTTTCTTTCTTTCTTTCTTACTTACAGCCGATGCACAGGGGTTCCTCCTGGCTCTGCACTCAGGAATTACTCCTGGTGGTGCTCAGGAGACCATATGGGATGCTGGGAATCGAATCCGGGTCAGCCGCATGCAAGGCAAACGCCCTCCCCACTGTGCTATCGCTCCAGTCCCCTCTTTCTTTCTTTTCTTTCTCTCTCTCTTTCTTTCTTTCTTTCTTTCTTTCTTTCTTTCTTTCTTTCTTTCTTTCTTTCTTTCTTTCTTTCTTTCTTTCTTTCTTTTTCTCTTTCTCTCTCTATCTTTATTCCTTCCTTTATTTTTTCTTTCTTCCTTCTTTCTTTCTTTCTTTCTTTCTTTCTTTCTTTCTTTCTTTCTTTCTTTCTTTCTTTCTTTCTTTCTTTTCTCTCTTTCTTTCTTTCTTTCTTTCTTTCTTTCTTTCTTTCTTTCTTTCTTTCTTTCTTTCTTTCTTTCTTTCTTTCTTTCTTTCTTTCTTTCTTTCTTTCTTTCTCTCTTCCCTTCTCTCTCTCTCTGCCACACCCAGCGATACTCAGGGCTGACTCCTGTCTCTGCACTGAGGCATCCCTCCTAGCAGGGCCCGGGGGACCCTATGGGATGCCAGGGATCAAGCCCAGGCCGGGGGCGTGCAAGGCCCATGCCCTCCTGGCTCTACTCTCGCTCCAGCCCCAGGTGCATCGCGTTTCCAGAAGCGCTTATCTCTGTGCCTCTGGACGAGGCGGCCCTGGCCCTGGCCTCGCCACACTCGGGACCACCGCAGTTGCTGCCCCCTGGTGCCCTCACGCCGCTGTCCAGGCTGGAACGCGGGTGAGAAGGTGTTCGGGGCTCTCGTCCTCGGTTTCCCGAATCAGCCTGGCGAGTGGAGCCCTGGGTGGTGGTGGAAGCCGCCACCGTCCTCCCGGTGGGTGACGTGCCGCCTGCAAAGCTCCAGGCGGGCCAGAGCGGGGCTGGGGTCCCGGGGTCTCTGGTGCAGGCGGTGTCTGATTCCCCCGACGGGAAAGGTAACTTCCCGAGGCTGCAGCTTAGACGGCGAGAGGGCCGGCATCGATGCCGTTTGCTCCGGAGGAAAGCGGAGTGCGGTGGGCAGGGGGGCGGAGAGCGGGCCGGGGGCCCCGGGAAGGCGGGCGCTGCTGTCCCAGGAGAAACTGGGAGCAGAGAATCTCCCCTTCTTCCTTAGGCTCAAGCAGACGTTTGTGTCGGAGGGTTTTATTGATCGCAGAAGTGCTGGGTGCAGGAGGCGCCCGCCTGCCACTCCGCAGACAGCTGGGCTGAGGGGCTTTCTGCCTTGGTTGGTGTCTTCAGGGGTGAAGCCAAGTCGCTCCTTCTGCAGGATGTACTTTGAATCTGCATCTTCTATTTTTGAGTTTGAATGGGTGCCAGGGTGTGAGGAAGATGGATCCGCCTTCCTTCCTGGGGCTGCAGGTTCTCATTAAGTAATTGCCTTTATGAGCCTCCTTTTTTAAACTTCCATGTCATCCGCCGAGCGTTGTTGCTTTCAGTCACTCTCCGCGCCGCCCAGGGCCCGGTGGGAACAGACACTCATTTGGTGTCGCATCTGTTTCAATGTCACGCCGTGACTTTGCGTGTTCCTTGGGTGAATTCCGTGTCGCTCCCTCCGTTTCCCCGAGACTGCGTGCGTCTGGGAGGTGTCGTGTAGGACAGCGAGCTGCCCGAGGAACCGGGCCCGGGGTCAGCACCCTGACATGGATGGAGGCCAGAGGAAGACTAGAAGGTGCGATGGCTGAGCGGCCTGGACCCAGAGCTCTTGTTGTGTTCTGAGAGTGAGGGTGTTACAACGACCCCCCGGGGGGCTGGAGCGGTAGCACCGCGGGGAGGGCGTTTGCCTTGCATGTGGCTGACCCGGGTTCGATTCCCAGCATCCCATATGGTTCCCCAGGCACCACCAGGTGTGATTCCTGAGTGCAGAGCCAGGAGGAACCCCTGAGCATCGCCGGGTGTGACCCCAAAAGCAAAAGCAAAAAAAAAAAAAAAACAAGGAAAGGAATCCCGGATTCTCTGTGCTGTGGCTGGTCCAAGGCCGCCTGCGTGGGAGTTTCCTCCTGCCCTCCCTCCCTCCTTCTTTCCTTCCCTTTCTGCCTCCCTCCCTCCTTCTTTCCTTTCCTTCCTGCCCTCCCTCCCTCCCTCTTTCTTTCCTTTCCTTCCTGCCCTCCCTCCCTCCCTCTTTCTTTCCTTTCCTTCCTGCCCTCCCTCCCTCCCTCTTTCTTTCCTTTCCTTCCTGCCCTCCCGCCCTTTCTTTCCTTTCCGCCCTCCCTCCCTCTTTCTTTCCTTTCCTTTCTGCCCTCCCTCCCTCTTTCTTTCCTTTCCTTTCTGCCCTCCCTCTTTCTTTCCTTTCCTCCTGCCTTCCCTCCCTCTTTCTTTCCTTTCCTTTCTGCCCTCCCTCTCTCCCTCCCTCCCTCCCTCCCTCCCTCCCTCCCTCCGTGCCCCCCTCCCGCCACGCTGCCGTCAGGCCGGAATGACGCCACCCCCTGCCTTCCCCCCCTCGGCCATCCGCCATGCCTGCTCTGGGCTCGCTGAGTGCCAGGCTCAGCGGGTGGGGGCCCCGCAGAGGCCCAGGCCCCCGACGACGGCCTGCGAGGCCCTGGGCTCCCTCTGCAGCCCCGGGGGACACGCCAGGGACTTTCTGCCTGTGTGTCTCTGGGGCTCCCGGGGAGGAGGCGGCCTCGGGGAGCACTGCGCCCCGGGAGAGTCTCCCCCCCTTTTTGCCGAGCCGTGATCACCAGCCCTGAGGTCACCCAGGAGAACTCGGGTCCCAGTAGACTTCCCCCCCGCACTCGTGCAGGCCCCACGCGGCTCTGGGAGCAGCCGGGAACTGGCCCCGCTGACCAGACTGGCCCTAGCCTCCCCCGGGACGCCAGACCCACCCGGTGCGTGGCAAGCTGCGGAGTCTGTGCTTCCCCGCGAGTCGGGCCGGGCCTGGGCTGCTCTGGGAGTCAGCGTCCCCTCCCCCGTCCGGAGGGCGGCGGGAAGGGCAGAGGGGCCGGGAGGCGAGGGGCCGGCGCCTTGGTGCTCTCTGGGCGTCCGGCCTGCCCACGCCGCCCAGCTCTCGCCCGAAGTGGAGCCGGGAGTGTCTGGGTGCCCCGGGGCCCCGGCAGAGCCCGAGCGCGGCGTGTGGGCTTGTGCCCACAGCAGCTGGTGACGAGCGGGCAGGCCGGGCCCCTCCGGGCGGGCCCCTCTGCTGGAGAGGTTGGCGTCCGCGCTGGACGTCCACTCAGCCGTGGTGCTTCTGCTCCGGCCCTGGCCCTCCACACTGACGTCGGCCTCCGCATGCCGCTCACCTGGTTGTTGTTGTTCTGGTTTGGTTGTTGCTGTTGTTGCTTTTCGGGTCACACCGGTAGTATTCGGGGGTTACTCCTGGCTCTGCACTCGGGACTCACCCCTGTCTGGGTCACACCCGGCGGTGCTCAGGGCTGACCCCTGGCTCTGCACTCGGGACTCGCTCCGGGCAGTGCGCAGGGCCCAGTGTGGGGTGCCGGGGCCCGAGCCTGAGCAGCTGCGTGCGGGCCAGGGCCCAGCCCTCTGTCCTCTCGCAGCAGCTGCCCTCAGGGACCCTCTGGGCAGGCGGGGGTGCGGGTGACCAGCCCCCTGACGATGGGGGGCAGAGCCCAGCTCTTGGGACCTCTCCCCCAGACACAGAGCCCCTCCTCAGAGCGGCAGAGGGAAGCGGGGGTGGGGGGGCCTCTGGGCCAGCCCAGGAGGCCTCGGGGCCACGGTTCCCGCGCCATCTCGCACTCTGCCCTGGCACCTCAGGGACAGGGATTGACTGGGTTATTTTCAGGGCTCGGTGCCACTGGAATGTGTGTGTGCATGTGTGTGCATGTGTGCATACGTACGTGTGCATGCACATGCATGTATGTGCATGTACATATATGTGCATGTGTGCATACATATGCATGTGTATGTGGGTGTGTGTACACGTGTGCATGCACATGTGTGTGCATGTTTGTGTGCACATGTGTGTCTGTGTTTGCGTGTGCATGCGTGTGTATGAGTGCATGTATGTATTAGGACTTGATATCATCCAGCTCAGGGCAGCCCTGCTCCCGGCCCTGGTGGGCAGGAAGCCCCCGTTGGCGGGGGAGGTGTCGGCTGCCCGGCCGCCCCCGCGAGAGCCTTCCGTGTCGCTCCTCTCCCAGGCCGTCTCGGCCTTTCCAGAGTTCAGCGGTTCATGGTTTTCTTTTAGATCTAAACCTTTGACCTTGTTTCCTTGAAACAAAAACAAACAGATCTGGGTCCCACCCACCCTGTCTCTGTTCCCCCCACCCCCCCATGTCAGTATTTGCATGTGTCAGCCCCGGGGGCCCAGAAGGAAGTTCCTCCGGAGTGTTCCTCTCAGGGGGCAGCAAACACGGGTCAGAAACTCCGCTGGGTTTCAGACAAAGACCTGGCCCGACTGCTGAGCAAGGCCGAGTGAGGACCCCTGGGTGGAGGCAGGGGTGGAGGAGCAGCCCGGGGCAGCAGGGAGGAAGGGATGGGACAGAGACGGTTCTTCCAGAGCAGAGAAGCAAGGCCCCGGCAGCCCACATGCGCCCTGCGGGCCTCCCCGAATACCCCTCGCCGTGATTTATCGTGGCCGTTTCTGCCCGTTCCCAGGAGAAACTCGTGTCAGCAGAGGCAGGAGGGAGATAGGGCTGTGCGGCCGGCAGGAAGCGCGAGATCAGCAGGGATATTTATACCCGGCCGAGCCATTGTTCCCCGGCGCCAGGGAAAGTAAGACCATCCCTCACCTGCAGGACAGGTCCCCTCGAGCCCCCCCAGCTCCGGGGTCACCCCCGAGGCCGCGGGTTCCCCCACATGCCTGCAGAGCTCGTCGGGAAACAAGCAGCCCGCGTGAAGAGTGTCTCTGGGATCGCTTGCGCACCAGGCCTCACCCCTGCGGAGAGCCAGGCCTCAGGGACGCCGGGGCTGGCCCGGTCATCTGCCAAGTGGCCGGGCCATCGCCTCTAGGGCAGGGGGCTGGGGGTGCTCCTGGCTCTGTTCTAGGGGATCACCCATAGCAGTGCTGGGGAGCATCTGTGCCAGGGATCGAACCCAGGCAGCTGTGTGTAAGGCGAGCGCCCTACCCACTGGTGTGTGTGTGTGTGTGTGTGTGTGTGTGTGTGTGTGTGTACTGTTTGGGTCACACCCAGCAATGCACACGGTTCCTCCTGGCTCTGTACTCAGGAATTACTCCTGGCGGTGCTTGGGGGACCCTATGGGATGCCGGGGATCGAACCCGGGTCGGCCACATGCAAAGCAAACGCCCTCCCCGCTGTGCTATCTCTCCAGCTTCCTTGTCCGACTGTCTTCCCACAGCTCTCGCGAGAAAGGCCCCTGAGAGCTTGCTGTCCCGGCCCAGTCCAGCAGGGTGGTACTGAAGAGAACAGTGTTGTTGGCGGCTTCAAACATTCCCTCCCCAGTGCCTCCTCCCTCTCCCCGTGGGGTGTCAGAAAGGTGGTGGGCGGCGGGGCACACCTCACCCCGGGGCTGTCAGCACGGACCCCGGTGCCAGGGCTGGGAACGGGGCACGGGGGTCTGGGAACCTCTCGGTGTTTACAGGACTTGGACACTTGACAAACAGCCCGTCGCGCCGATTGTTCTGGAGGCAGGAAATCTGTACTAGAGGAAGCAGGTGTTGGGGGCGATTGCCGCGTTGTGCAGTGACCGAATGGGCTGTTGCGCTCCCCAGAGTCGGGCCCTGGAATAGTCGGACCCCCCGAGCAGGCCGGGGCGGGCGGCAGCCTTCAGCAGCGGCCATTTCTCTTTCTTTTTGTTTCTCTTCTTTTGGCGTTGAGCCCCACCCATGCTTCCATGAGCCTCGGGACGAAGGGGGAGATTCTTATTTTCCAGATTGTTTTCAGACATTTCATGTTCATGTAAACTTGGCTTTATTGAGTTCCTGATTTTTCTTTATTTTTTGTTTTGTCCATTTTATTTTCGATCAGCTACATCAAATGGGTCTTTGGAGGGCCTGGATAACCAGGAGGGAGGGGTGTGCCTGACACGAGCCATGAAGATCCTCATGAAGGTTGGACAAGGTAAAGACCATCGCGGCGTCACAAGCTGCCCGGCAGGCCCCGCGCCCACGTCCGCCACACGCACGCGCACACACGCACACACACGCACACGCTGTGTACCTTAGCCAAGAGACGTCACGTTTGTCCACACCTCGAGTTTGGAGAGGCCACTAAGAGTTGAGGGCAGTCAGGTCCACTGTGTCCTGCCACTCTCTCTGTCACTCACACACACACACACACACACACACGTGTAATTTTCTTCATAGAGCAAAACTCCTTGGTTCCACACGCACTTCTCTAGGAGGACACCGGCCCCTGTGGTGGCTTTGCTCCAACTGCATCCTGGCGACAGGCTGTGTGTGTGTGTGTGTGTGTGTGTGCGTGCGCGCGTGCGCTTGTGGAGCCCTTCCCCAGTGGCTCACACCTACACTGTACCCCAGAGAACCCTCCTCACGAGAAACGGGTAGTCAGGGGTCACTCCGCTCAGCGACACAGAAACGCCATCCCAGACCTCCACCAGGGCCCCTAGCGTCCCCCCGAGGCCTCCCCTTCGGAAGCCCCGAAACCACTAGCGTGACCGATAGTGTCAGGAGTCACATGTGTGCACCTCACAGCGCTTGCGTAAGAGCCTGTCGCGCTGCCTCGCCTTTGCGGGACTGCTCGGCGCCTGACGCCCGCCCCGCTGGCAGACGCCAGTAACCGGCTGCTTTCCACGTAGATGCCAGTTCCGCCGGCTCGGCCAGGAGCAACGACCCCACCCGGCGCCCGGAGCTGGAGGCTGGCACCAACGGGAGGAGCTCGACCACGAGTCCCTTCGTCAAACCAAATCCAGGTACAGTGGGGGGGGGGGCTGGAGGGGGGTTGGGCGTGTGTGTGTGCATTTGCATGTGTACACGTGTGCATGTGAGTGCACACGTGTGTATGTGCCTATGTGTAAATGCATGTGCATCTGCATGTATGTATTTGCACGCACGTGTGTATATGCATGTGCATGTGTGTGCACACGTGTGTGCATATGTCCATGTGTGCACACATGTGTGTATATGTGTCTGTGTGTGTGTGTGCTGGTGCCCCATCCCTCAGACCAGGAGAAAAACGGGGTTTGGGGAGGGGACTCGCTCCCACGGGCTCATCTCAGAGCCCCGACCTGGCGTTAGCTTCGTGTCACCCACAGTCAGAACAAAGTGTATTTGCTGTGACACTTTGGTGCTGAGAGTAGGGGGTCCCCCGTGGGCGTGCGTGTTAGAGCCCCTAGACTCGCATGTCCCCTGCCCCTCGGCCTGACCCCAGAGCCCCGAGAGCCACGCTCACGCCCTGCAGGGAGGGGGCTCCAGGTGGGTCCCCGGAATTGTTCCTCCATTCCCAGCTTTTGGAATCAGACATCAGCTGGCTCGAGGGCAAAGGTCTCCGGCCACAGACGCAAGTGGCTGACGTCTCCCTCACTGGCTCCTTGGCCTGGGACCCGAGGCTGTGTGACCGGGTGCGGGAGCCGGGGAGAGGGCGGCACTCGACAGACAGACGGACAGACAGACAGACAGACAGACCGACCACCCGCCCTCTGTGGTGGCCCCTCCCTCGCACCCCTGTGTCCCCGGGGCACGGGACTGGGTGACTCCCAGTGACGAGTCAGGTCCCGGGACACGCTGACCAGTGGGCACGAACGGCGCAGGCAGCTTCTCTGCGTTCCGGTCGGCCAGTCTGGGCCCCGCCAGCACCCCTGCCGCCCCAGTGCAGACCACGCGGGGCGGGCACGCTCGGGTGACCCGGGCCCAGTGCAGACCACGCGGGGTGGGCACGCTGGGGTGACCCGGGCCGGCCGCCCTCCTCCCGCCTCTGGTGCCCCGGCCTGCTCCGGGGACCCCAGCCCGGCCTCTGTCTGTTCCTCCGGGTCACTCAGTGGCGCCCCTGACCCCGCCCCTCCGCCCGCAGGTTCCAGCACGGACGGCAGCAGCGCCGGGCGCTCGGGGCACAGCCTGCTCGGTTCCGAAGTGGCCTTATTCGCCGGCATCGCGTCGGGCTGCATCATCTTCCTCGTCATCATCGTCACGCTGGTGGTGCTGCTGCTCAAGTACCGGCGGCGGCAGCGCAAGCACTCGCCGCAGCACACGGCCGCGCTGTCGCTGAGCACGCTGGCCACGCCCAAGCGCGGCGGCGGCGGCGGCAACACGGGCTCGGAGCCCAGCGACATCATCATCCCGCTGCGCACGGCCGACAGCGTCTTCTGCCCGCACTACGAGAAGGTCAGCGGCGACTACGGGCACCCGGTGTACATCGTGCAGGAGATGCCGCCCCAGAGCCCCGCCAACATCTACTACAAGGTCTGAGGGCGGCCGGACCCGGACACCCACGCCCCCCGGCCGCCGCCCCGCGGCCCCCTCGCACCCAGGACGCCCGGGTGGGGGACGCCGAGACGGAGCCGGACAGGGAGAGCCGGGGCACCCCCTGCACCCGGACCCGCGCCCGCCCGGCGCCGCCCCCGGCCACCCACCCCGGGGCCTCCCGGGAGGCCGCAGGAGGGCAGGGGTGCGGGGGCCAGAGTCGCTCCACCCCACACACGTTGCCGTCGGCCTCTTCTGAACCGGAAGGACGGGGCCCCCCCCGGAGGCACAGCACTTTGGTTCTGCGGAGAGGCGGGGAGGGAAGGGCCCTCCCCACGCAGGGTGGGTGGGGGGCGTGGGAGGAATCCGCGTGGTCGTGGTCGTCGTTGAAGGGGTGGGGGAGACGGTCGTCCCCCCTGACCCCGTGCAGGGCCTTGCTGGGGGTAGGGAGGGGCTGGGCTGGGGGGGGCGGGGGTCTGGGGTGGGTCCCACCCGCAGGGCACCCCCTCCCCACCGGGCAGGACGCTGCGGTACTGGCAATAAGATGTACAGCCCCAACGCTGGGGGGGGTCTGCTTGGGGCGGGCGTGCAGACTCAGCTGCTAAACTCACCACGAGAACACAGGGAAAGCCGGGAGGGACCCAGGTCACGGGGCTCAGCGACCCCCTCCTCACCTCTGGGAGGAAGCCAGAGCCCCCCTCCCCCACGCCCCTCCTCCTTAGAGCCTTAGACAGCCGGTTGATGGGCCGGAGGGCCGTGCCCGAGGGTCAGCCTGGACCCGCCACCTCCAGGAGCCCCGAGTGAGCCCCGAGAGAGCAGGGCTGGAGTGTGGCGGGCAGATGGAGCCCTGGGGCGTACTCGAGAGCAGTAAGAGACAGAGAGCCCGAGGGCCGGGGAGGGACGGCTCAGTGGTCCCCCCGGTGAGATTGCACACAGGACACACCAGAAGATGTGAGACTCACATGTCGTGTATTTCCTGCCCCCTCGGCCCAGCTCCCCGCTCAGAATAACAACAATAATCGTAACGGAGTGAGACTCGGACAGCTGGCTCTCCAAACGTACCAACAGTGAGCGGGCGCGGAGAGGGCAACTGCTCTGGAGACAGCCCCTGGGCCCGTCTCCACCCGCCTCTGCATCTTCTCCACCTCGGCGGGCGGAGGTCCCGGCTGTGTTTCCCCCCCTCCCCGCCTCGCCCCCCCCACCCCTCCTCCACTGCAGGCTCAAGTGTTCACTGGGTTCCTCCCCCCACCCCCAGTCACACCCCGGGGGGTTCAGCCCAAGCCGTCCAGGCACCTCCACTCGCCCCCGCCCTGTCTCCACGCCCCTCACCTCACCTCCCTCTGGGGAAACAAACAAACAAACAAAAAGAGTAAACAGGAAACCTACTTTTTATGTGCTATGCAAAAGAGACATCTTGAACATCGTCCTGTTACTATGGTAACACTTTGCTTTCTGAATCGGGAGGAAAGAAAACTGTAGCAACAGCATCTGAAAAGGTTCTGTGACCTCCGGCGGGACCGACAGAGATGGGTTGTCAGAGGAAAGCTGCTTCTCTCTCTCTCTCTCCCCGGAACCTGGGGTGCTGTTGGTCCCAAAGTGCGTGTGTGTCTGTGTGCGTGGGTGTGCGGTAGATGTGTACAATTATGTATAATATATATCGACCATATATATTATATATCTCTCTCTCTCTCCCCTGTCGCCTTGGGGACCGGCCGCGGGCCCCGTGGAATCCTCTCCGGCAGCCCGCCCCCCTCCTGTGAGCTCATAGCCGATCTTGTTAAGCCATCCCGAGAATGCCCGTCTAGGCTGGGGGAGAGGGCTGGGGCGTGGGGAGACGGGAGATGGTCTGATTTCCCTGGGATCAAGTGTCTGTCTCACCAGTCGGCTTCTTTCTGGGCACATTTGGGCTAAACTGTGAAAAAAAATCAGATGAATTGCTGAAGCGTCACCCGCGACCAGTGGGAAAGTGTTCTGTGCGTCTGTTTTGTGTCTGGTGCAGAAGATGACAATCCACCAACTGTCCCTTTCTTTGAAGTTGGTTCAGCTTTGGAAAGTTACTGTAAATGCCTTGCTTGTATTATCGTCCCTAGTCACCCGACTTTGGAATTTGCACCATAATGTTTAAGTGAAGATGCTGTAAATAGGTTCAGATTTTACTGTATATGGATTTGGGGTGTTACAGTAGCCTTATTCACCTTTTTAATAAAAAAAAATACACATGAAAACAAGACAGAAATGGCTTTTCTTACCCAGATTGTGTACATAGAGCAATGTTGGTTTTTTATAAAGTCTAAGCGAGATGTTTTGTATAAAATCTGAATTTTGCAATGTATTTAGCTACAGCTTGTTATCCGGCAGCGTCATCCCTCCTTTGCACTGTAATGAGAAAAAAAAAATGGTATAAAAGGTTGCCAAATTGCTGCATATTTGTGCCGTAATTATGTACCATGAATATTTATTTAAAATTTCGTTGTCCAATTTGTAAGTAACACAGTATTATGCTTGAGTTATAAATATTTTTTTCTTCCTTTGTTTTATTTTAATGGCCTGTCATAGGTTTTCAATCTGCTTTCGTTCCACATTACAGTCAGCCCCCAGAAAAAGACGAAATCCATCAAGTCACATTCCACATCTGTTTCAAACTGAATTTGTTCTTAAAAAAATAAAATATTTTTTTCCTATGGAAAAAGCGCCTTTCAAGTATTTTCCTTTTCTTTTCTTTTCTTGTTTTTTCTTTTCTTTTTTTTTTTCTCTTTGCATTTCCCCCGTTTCTGTTTGGCTGTTTTTATTTGCTTGTGCCCGTTCTCCGGCTCGGCCGGGCTGGCCTGCAGCTTCCCTGGACACTCGAGTCCCCCCACACACACACCCCCCCGCGTTGTGTCCTGCAGGATGAGGCCAGAGGAGGAGGCAGCCCGTCCTTAGAGCCCCCAGCCCGCCCGCCCTCCGAGATCTCTGGGGAGGCAGCCAGCTGGCCCGAAGGTGCCATCAGAACCGGCCCAGCCACCCGGTGGCCTCGGCAAAGCAGGGGCCCCAGAGTGCGCAGAGCTGGGACCCCGCCCTCCGTTCCCGCTGGGTCCTGGCATCCCGGGAGCCCTGGGGCGGGTGGCCGCGGGCCGTGCTGCAGTGACCGACAGTGCCCACGGCCTCCTGCTTCTCTGCGGGGGGGTATGAGGGCGGCCCCGGGGCAGTGCCAAGGTAGGGCGGTGAGCCGGCTCACAGACAGTCTGGGAGGGCTCTCTGGAGGAGGAGGAGGAGGAGGGGCGGCTTCGGGGAAGCAGCCCGGCCCTGCGCCTGGTTCCCCTGCAGGACTGGCACTCACCCAGCACAGGGTCAGCTTCAGGGAAACCCCAGGACTTGTTCACAGCCACTGGGAGGTGTCACGCGGGCGGCCTTCCCGAGCGCCGGGCTGGTCGCCCCCTCACGTTGGCCCCGAGGGCCCCAGACCCCGGCCCGGGCAGCTGAGCATCGCGGTTCTGTGGCATGTGGCTGGGGGTCCCCTTGGCCGCCCACAGCGCCCGGCCCGAGGCGGTGTCTGTTGTGGTCAGATGCGGGGTTTCCCGGCCTGAGGGAAGGCGGGGCGGGCGGGCCAGGGGACAGCAGGTTACTCGGGGAGGGAGGCAGAGTGACCCCAAACTAAGGCACAGCCACGCCCAGATCAGCTTTCTCTGACCCGAGCACAGAGCCAGGAGTCAGCCCTGAGCACGGCCCCTGTGCCTTCACCGCCCTCCCCCCGCCCCGAAAAAAAATTATTTTACTCTTGTCTATGAGTGGACAGAATCTCTCCTTCCAGGACATTTATCTTTGTAAAAGAACTAAGACAGGAGGGGCCGGAGCGACAGTACGGCTGGGAGGGCCCCCTTGCCTTGCACGAGACGGACCCGGGTTCGACCCCTGGCATCTCCTGTGGTCCCTTGAGCACCGCCAGGAGTGATTCCTGAGTGCAGAATCAAGAGTAACCGCGCCCCCCCCCCCGCCCCAGGGGCTGGAGCGATAGCACAGCCGGGAGGGCGTTTGCCTTGCACGCGGCCGACCCGGGTTCGATTCCCAGCATCCCATAGGGTCCCCTGAGCACCACCAGGAGTAAATCCTGACTGCATGACTGCATGAGCCAGGAGTAACCCCTGTGCATCGCCAGGTATGACCCAAAAAACAAAAAAAAAAAAAAGAAAGAAAAAGAGTGACCCCCCGAGTATTGCCCGGAGTGGCCTAAAGGCTCCTAAACCGGAAAATAAATCACAATAATTCAGAGAACTACAACTGGGGGGAGAGAGCGTGGCAGGCAGGAGCTGGGGGGAGAGCGAGGCAGGCGGGAGCTGGCCTGGCGCGGCCGCCCGGGGCTCATGAGACCCTGCGCCTTGCCAAGAATATCCCCGGGCATAGTAGAGTCAGCCCGGAGCCCCCCACTGCCCCCGCCGGGTGTGGCCCACAAACGAGCAGCACCCCCAGGCCCTAAAACCAACCCTAGGGGCCGGGCAAGCCCACCCAGGGCGACCCAGCCCTGAGCACTGTGGAGGGTCCCTGACACTGTGGCCCCCGCGCCCAGGGGTAGAGCGACCCTCATGGCAGGGTCCCGAGAGGGAGCCGTGCCGGGCCCCCTGCCCTGGGCACTTGGAGCCTTCCGGGGGGTGTCAGCATGGCCGCCTGCCGCGGCCCCTGCACCCCGCCCCCCCACGAGCCCCCCGAAGGGGTCCGGAACCCAGCCAGCCGCCAGGGTCCGAGCTGGGCCAGCCCCGCCTGCAGTGCCCGGGGCCCGCTCTGAGGACCGCCCGCCCAGGGCTTCACAGGCTGGCCGAGCCCGGCTCCACCCCGGCCACATCCCCCGGGACCCGGCCTGCAGCTCGGCACCCGCTTCTTCTCCCCACACGAGTCCACAGTGCTCACAGAGCCGTGAAGCCTCGGCCACAGTGCTCAGGCCCGAGCCGCGGGCCCCTGCACAGTCTCAGCACTCGCGGGGCTGCGGTACGGGCGTGACCTTCCCCGCGCCCCTCCCGGGCCCTCTCGGCCAGCCCAGAGGCGCCTGTGAGCTGCCCCCGGACCTTGGTCCCCAAGTGCCACTGCGTGTTGGGATGGAGACGGGACGGCCTTGGGGGCGTGTCTGGGAAGTGGAGCCCCTCGGGGAGGACAGCGGCTCAGTCCTGAGCACCAGCAGCCCGGGCCGTGTGCGGGGGCGTTAAAGAACACCTCGAAAGGGGCGCGGCCCCGGGACCCGTCAGCCCGGCCCGGACGCAGGAGACCCGGCCCGCGCCCGCACCACCCGGGGCTGAGGCCTTTCTGGGCTGCCGGGAAGGAGCCGGTGGTCGGCACCAGCCCAGAGCTCCCCTGTGTGCTCAGAGAAGGCCCAGGCCCTCGGTCGCGGGGTCTCCCCTCCCGCGAGGGCTGCCGGGCCCAGGGCAAGGCCATGCGGCTCATTCTGAAGGGCCGCCTCTGGGCCACGGCGAATCAGGAGATGGTGTCTGCAGGGGGCTCTCGCCCAGTGCTCCCGAGACACAGGAGCCCCCACGGCGGCCGCCCCGATCCCCATGCAGGTCTGGAAGCTTCTGTGCTCCACACACACACACACACACACACACACACACACACTCACATACAAACTCACGTACACACTCACACACACACTCACTCTCACACACTCTCACACACATACATACACACTCACACACACTCACACACTCAGTCTCACACACAGGCACGTGCACACGCACACACACTCAAACACTCTCACTCACTCTCAACACACACTCATACTCACACACACAGTCTCACACAATCACACACATACTCACATACACTCTTATACACACTCGCACATAGACTCGCTCACACACACATACACACACCCACACTCACACATACACACTCACACACACACTCACTCACACACGCTCACACTCACACACACTCTCATACACATACATATGCACTCACACACACTCATACACTCTCACACACTCATACTCACACACACAGTCTCACACAATCACACACACATACACTCTCATACACTCGCACATAGACTCTCACACACATACACACACCCACACTCACACTCACACATACACACACGCACACACACTTACACTCTCACTGAGACATTCACATACACACTCACACATACACACGCTTACACTCTCACTGAGACATTCACACACACACACACACACACACACACACACGTTGGTTCTGCTACCCGGCGTGCCTCCAGCGCTGTGCCCGCAGGAGACTGTGCTGAGGCGGTAGGCGGGGCTGCCCCTCCTGTGGGCAGAGGGCCTGGGGCAGCCTGGGGACTCGCCCCCCAGGCATCTCCTCTCTCCTGTACTGGGGTGACGCTCTTCCTCCCCTCGTGCCTCCATGCCAGCGGCCGCCCGGGACTAAATTTAGCGCGGGCGTCCTTCAAGGCCTCTCGGCGAGTGCCCGCGCCCCTGGCCTTACAGGGCAAATCCAAACACTCCCCGGCCTGCAGCCGCTCTGCGGAGGGATGTGGGTCTGCGAGGCGGCCGTGGCTATACTTGGTAGTTTCCGTGGGGCCGGTCCTGCAGGGGGGAGTGAGGGCCTGGCACGGCAGAGCACTGTTAGCTCTGAGCCCAGCCACGGGGAGCACTGGAGTCTGGGCATCCGGCGGTGCACGCAGGACCCCTAGGCCCTCACCCACCCTCCTCGCCGCAGGGAGAGAGTCAGGAGCCCCTGAGCCCCCCAGCCAGCACTGTGGGTGAGCAGGACGGCGTGTGGGCCGGGGGCCAGGCAGAGCAGCAGGGCCGGGTCCAAGGCCCACACATGTCGGGAGTCCCTGCAAGTTTGTGAGTGTTTCTTTCTTTGGTTTTTTTTTGTTTTTTTTGTTTTTTGCTTTTTGGGTCACACCTGGTGATGCACAGGGGTCACTCCTGGCTCTGCATTCAGGAATCACCCCTGGCGGTGTTCAGGGGACCATATGGGATGCTGGGATTCGAACCCGGGTCGGCCGCGTGCAAGACAAACGCCCTCCCTGCTGTGCTATCTCTCCAGCCCCTCTTTCTTTGCTTTTTCGGAAGGACGCAGCTGAGAAATGATGGAATTTCTTCCCTCTCCGACATCACTCACATCCCGGGTGAGACAGACGCCGTCATGGCCACCGGCCATTTGGTTTCGTGCTCTGGCATCCTTGAGCACTGCCGCTTGACTCCTCCGGGAGTGCTCCAGGTTGACTCATCACAGCGGTGTCTCCGGAGGAAGCGGAGGGCTGGCTGGCACTCCCCACTCAGGACCACCTCCGGGAAGCCCGCCTCCTCTCACCACACACGCTCCGCGGGGCACGCTGGTCTCTCGTGCCCTGCCTGGACCGAGATGTGTGGGATCCAGCACTTATTCCAGGGGCTCCCTGTCCGGCTTTAAGCTAATGGAAACTATTAGCACGGCGTAGGTTCTATTTTCCGCCAAAAATAGGTCATCAGAAATGTGAAACCACACATTTCACTTTTTTCTTTTCTTTTCTTTTCTTCTCTTTTCTTCTTTTTTCTTTTCTTTTCTTTTCTTTTCTTTTCTCTTCTCTTCTTTTCTTTTCTTTTCTTCTTTTCTTTTCTTTTCTTTTTTCTTTTCTTTTCTTTTCTCTTCTTTTCTTTTCTTTTCTTTTTTTTTTTGCTTTAGGGTCACACCCGGCGATGCTCAGGGGTTACTCCTGGCTCTGCACTCAGGAATTACTCTTGTCAGTGCTGGGGGACCATATGGGATGCTGGAAATCAAACCTGGGTTGACCGTGTTCAAGGCAAACACCCTCCCCGCTGTGCTCTCAATCCAGACCCCCACATTTCACTTTTAATGAATTGAAATTCCTTCCTTCCCACCGTCACAGGCAAGCCTCCCGGTCAGGGCCGGAGAGATAACACAGCAGGTAGGGCGTGGGCCTGGCACCTGGCCGACGTGGGTTCGATCCTGACACTGCAGAGGGTGCCCTGAGCACCTCCAGGAGTAATTCCTGAGCGTCGAGCCAGGGGTAAGCCCCGAGCACCGCCGGGTGGGCCCCCATCAGAAGCAAAACTGTCTGCAGCCTCTCCCTGTGGTGCGGGAGCAGGCGACGCCCCTGGGTTTCCAGAGGAGCCCGGGGGCACTGGGCGGGCCACCAACCCAGACGTGGCCCTGGGCCCCTCCTCCGCCCCTGCTCTGCTCCTGCCCTGGGCCCGGCTCGGGCTGGCGGGCGCCAGGGGGGGGGGCAGGGCAGGGCTCGACTTCCAGGCAGGGAGCGGAACCGGGCTGGAGTTAGTCACGATGACGGCCTTACATCACCCATGACGAGGACAGGCAGCTGCCCCCTGCCGGGAGCCACCTCTGGACGGTGCCTGCGGCCACGTGCCTGCTCCCTGAGTCACTCGCCCCCCCCCCCCCCCCACCCTGGCCGCCCCTGCCCCAGCCTGGAGCAAGGGTGTGTCCGAGTTTCGTGACACTGACGACGTCAGGAGCGGATTCCAGAGCAGGTGGAATCCCGAGGGCCCTCCTGGAGGTCTCTGCAGCCCCCTCGGGTGGGGTGCGGGCGGCTGGGCCCCCGGGCAGCGGGGCTCTGGCCGGGCTGTGCTGTCCAGCGGCCCCGGGGTCAGCTCTCCACGGCTGGGCGGGGGCCAGAGGCAGGGGAGCAGCGAGGGCGCTCACCCTGCACGCCCCCTGCACCCTGGGCTGGGCCCGGGCACGCCAGGCGGTCCCTGAGCTCTGCCAGGAGCGATCTCCGAGCACAGAGACAGGAGTCAGCCTGGCCCTGCTGGGGGTGCCCCGGAAACAAAAACAACCCCCCAGAACACAGCCCTCCGCAGTGCTCAGGGGGGCGGGAGCCTGACCTCACGCCCAGAGCCACGCGCTTGACTCTCCAGCCTTCTCCTGGCGCCGCCCCGTTCACTGCAGCCCTCGCTCAGGAGTGCAGGTGGGTCTGTGAGCTCCACACACAGTGCTCAGAGCTGCACAAACTCTGTGCTCGCCACAAGTCCCCTCCTCCCCGCAGCGAGGGGCCGTGCAGCGGGTGAGGGCAGGGGAGCAGGGCGGGGGGGAAAAAGACAATGAGCCAGTGGTGCTGTGCGTGCGTGTGTGTGTGCATGCATGTGCATGAGTGTGCATGCCTGTGCATGTGTGTTGAGTGTGCATGTGTATATGTGCACATATATGTTGGGTGTCCGGCTCCCGGACGTGCGTTTGGAGTCTGGGCCCCGGGCCCTCGACACTGACTTCAGTGCCTGCTCCCAGGAGAAGAGAAGAGGCAGACGAGACCGTGGCACACGGCCCCGTGGGGACCCCCAGGCCTGCCGGGAGTGAGCACAGGGAGTGTGAGCCCCGGACCTCCACGGAAGGGAAAGGCAAAGACGGCAGGAGCCCGCCAGCCCCCAAACACTCGCCCCGGGCGTCCAGGGCCCCCACGAGTGTCCTGGGGTGTCCTGGGTGTCCTGGGTGTCCTGGGTGTCCTGGGATGTCCTGGGTGTCCTAGGTGTCCTGGGGTGACCTGGGGTGTCCTGGGGTGTCCTGGGGTGTCCTGGGTGTCCTGGGGTGTCCTAGGGTGTCCTGGGATGTCCTGGGTGTCCTGGGTGTCCTGGGTGTCCTGGGTGTCCTGGGGTGTCCTGGGTGTCCTGGGGTGTCCTGGGGTGTCCTGGGTGTCCTGGGTGTCCTGGGGTGACCTGGGGTATCCTGGGGTGTCCTGGGTGTCCTGGGGTGTCCTGGGTGTCCTGGGGTGTCCTGGGGTGTCCTGGGATGTCCTGGGTGTCCTGGGTGTCCTGGGGTGTCCTGGGTGTCCTGGGGTGTCCTGGGGTGTCCTGGGTGTCCTGGGTGTCCTGGGGTGACCTGGGGTGTCCTGGGGTGTCCTGGGGTGTCCTGGGTGTCCTGGGGTGACCTGGGGTGTCCTGGGGTGTCCTGGGTGTCCTGGGGTGTCCTGGGGTGTCCTGGGGTGTCCTGGGTGTCCTGGGTGTCCTGGGGTGACCTGGGGTGTCCTGGGGTGTCCTGGGTGTCCTGGGTGTCCTGGGGTGTCCTGGGTGTCCTGGGGTGACCTGGGGTGTCCTGGGGTGACCTGGGGTGTCCTGGGGTGTCCTGAGTGTCCTGGGTGTCCTGGGGTGACCTGGGGTGTCCTGGGTGTCCTGGGGTATCCTTGGTGTCCTGGGTGTCCTGGGGTGTCCTGGGTGTCCTGGGTGTCCTGGGGTGTCCTGGGTGTCCTGGGTGTCCTGGGGTGTCCTGGGTGTCCTGGGTGTCCTGGGGTGTCCTGGGTGTCCTGGGTGTCCTGGGGTGTCCTGGGGTGACCTGGGGTGTCCTGGGGTGGGTGTGAGCCGGCCGTGACTCGCCCGCCCGCGGGGCCTTCTGCTCCCCTCCCCCCACCTTCACTCCTGCCCTGGACGGGGCGTGCGGCGACCCCACCCCAGGGGGAGCCGCACTGTGTGGACTCTGCTTAGTCCCCCGACTGGGCGGCTGGCGCCCCGGGGACACCTCAGACTTGCTGGGCGCCTTGAGGGGAAGTGGTGCAGCAGGGGGCTGGGCTGGCCAGGCCAAGGACTCTCAGCTCTGTGCTCAAGACCAGTGGATTCTTTTGAGGAAAATAAATTGCGCTTATGAAAGGGAAAACACAACCCTAAGGAAAGAGCCTTTCCAAGAACGTGACCTGCCCGGAGCCGCCGTGTGCACTTGGATGCCGCGTTTGGAAATAGAGTTTCCTGCCCGGAAACCAGAGGTGACACGGCGGGGAGGGACCTGGCAGCTCAGCCTTCGCTCCCTGAGCCCGACAGACGGACAGACGGATGGACGATGGGGTCGTGGGAGGCAGCTCGGCCACTGCTTCCTGCAGGTATTTCTTGGGAAAAAGAAAAAAAAAGAACAACAAATTAATTTTGTTTTATTTTGGGACCAGTATTTCTCTCTCTTTTTAAAAAAATTTTTTTATTAATTTTTTTTTTGCTTTTTGGGTCACACCCGGTGATGCTCAGAGTTACTCCTGGCTCTGCACTCAGGAATTACTCCTGGTGGTGCTTGGGGGGCCATATGGAATGGTGGGAATCGAACCCGGGTTGGCTGTGTGCAGGGCAAACGCCCTCCCCGCTGTGCTATCGCTCCAGCCCTGGTATTTCTCTTTTATAAAAAACAACAACACAGCTTAATCAATGGCTGAATAAATAACAGTACTCCTATGTTATTAGGAAAAATATATAGCAATCAGTCATCACAAATTAACTTTTACTGATTTTCTGATCATTCTACTTGCCATTTTAAGTTTTCCTGAAGCAAGTTATCTGAAATGAATTTGTAAGAGACTGAAGGGGGGAGAGAGAGCGTAGGGGCCCCGGAGAGAAGGGGGCTTTGGTGGTGGGGTTGGTGTTGGCACGTTGTATGCCTGGAGCAACTCAATTATGAACAACTGTGCCAATAAGTGTTTTAATCTTTAAAAATGCTACCAAGACCATAATAGAATTAATCTTAGGGCCCAGAGGAGAAAAAAAAAACAATAAAAAACCAACAAACAACAAATTAATTAATTTTGTCTTGTTTAGGGCCCACCCCCTGCTCTGGGCTCTGTGCTCAGAGATCAGGCCCGGGAAGGCTGAGCGGGCTGAGGGGGGCGTGACCCAGCCTGGGGGACCCAGTGGGTCGGCCTCGGGGAACAGCAGGTGTTCCCTGCCAGGTCCTCTCTCTACTGTATTTCTTTTTATTTATTTATTGGACTGAAGCGATAGCACAGCGGGTAGGGTGTTTGCCTTGCAGGTGGCCGACCCGGGTTCGATTCCTCCGCCCCTCTCGGAGAGCCCGGCAAGCTACCGAGATTATCCCGCCCGCACAGCAGAGCCTGGCAAGCTCCCTGTGGCATATCTCGCTGCTGCTCTGTTTGGGAGAGTTGGACGTGGCAAGGCCGCACCCCCCCCCCCACACACACACACCTGAGAACAAGCAGCAGCTCCCTGGGGACGGTGCCCCTGACTCAGGCTTGCGAATCTCTCCACGAGTCATCCACAGGCTCCCCCGCGGGCTGGGCTGGGGGGGAGAAGGCAGCAGGGCCCGGCGCCTGGGCCAGGGAGATGCCAGAGGAGCAGCCTGGGAGGTCCCCGGGCGCCTTGTTTCTTAGCCGAGATCCACTGGCGGGTCTGAGTGCACGGCCAGGGCGGAGCCTCTGTAGTGCTTCCTCCGCACACATCCCGGCTCGTTCTCAGCGCTTCAGAGAGTCTGCACACGGCAGGGCCGGGGCCCCGGGCAGGGGGAAACGGCCACCAGGACGGTCCGGGGCCTCTGGCCGGGGGAGGCGCTGCTGTGACAGAGGGGTCGAGCCTCCAGCACACAGAGAAGCTGCAGGTTATAGCAATGACCTCAGCGAGGCCCCCACTCGTCAGACTGCCCCGGGACCCGGGCTCCGCACTCGGAAACGCCTTTTCCAGAAACTCGTCCTTAGCCCCCTGGCAGGCCCTGGGGGCTGAGCCCTGGGCAGCCTCTGCAGACCTGTCCTTTTCCTTCTTTTTTCATTTTTCTTTCTTTTAAAAAATTGACTAATTGGTTGGTTTTTGTGGTGGTGGTTGTTGAATCGCCATGAGATATAGTCACAAAGCTCCCCTGATGGGGTTTCGGCCAGACAGTGCTCTAACTCCCATCCCTCCACTAGTGGACACTTCCCAGCGCCAGTGTCCTCGGAATTCCGGCCTCTGTCGATGGTCAAGAGTCAGGGACGCTGTCTCGTTTGCCAACGTGTCGAAAATCAGATGGGCCGGACACGTGATGTGATTCAGAGGTGATCGCTGGACTAGAGCTGTTACTGACTGGATCCCACGGGACATCAAAAGACCACATGGCCGTCCACCTACGAGATGGTCAGACTTCTTCCTCAAGACCCTGAAAGAGTGGTTTGAGGCTCTCCATGTTCCTGGAGTGAGCAGATCCATTGGGCTACACTAGCACGTGACAGGGACGAATGGAGACGTTACTGGCACCCGCTCGAGCAAATTGAAGATCAACGGGATGACAAGTGATACAAGTGATTATTATTATTATTCTGCGCACACATGACGGTGCTCAGGACTCTCTCCTGGTGGGATGCAGGAGACTCTGGTCTGGGCTGCCGGGGGCGGAGGCTAGGCTGGCTGCGTGCCAGGCAAGTGTCCTGCCCGCTGCACTACTGTCCAGCCCCCGGGAGGGCCGCTCCGGTCCCTCCAGTAGCCAGGGGCAGCGTCGGGAGACAGGGCACTCAGACACCCGCCCCTCGTGGGAAAGTGACTGTTTACGCTGCGCATTGTTCTGTTGACCGCGGGTTTATTTTTACTGTAGTACCGAGGGTTTACAAGAGCATAAAGTGTTTACAAGTTTTTGGGGTCCAAGGGGCGGGGAACCTGTTTTCTGCTGAGGGCCCTTTAGAGGTCTGGAGCATGAATCTCCAACCACACGGCATGGGGACGAGTGTCTGTCACGCCGTAATAGGGGCCAGACCTTGACTTTTTAAAAAAATTTTAATTTTTAAAGAATGACCGTGAGGCAGAGTTACAGACTTACAAACTTCCGTGCTTACATTTCAGTCATACAGTGATCGAGTGCCCATCCCCCACCAGTGCCCGTTCTCTACCACCGATGATCCCAGTATCCCTCCCCCCGCCCCCCATGCCAGGCGGGTTCCCTTTTTACTCGCTCTCTCCTTTAGGGTGTTATGGAGACCCTAATTTTTTCATGACCTCACGAGCCTGGTGTGTTTGTCTGCTCCCCTGCCGGAGGCTTTCCCGGGTGGCACTGCCTAGCCCAGCAGCTCCTCAGAGGGGCAGGAAAGTGAAGGTCTGAGGGCCCTGGGGGGGGTCTCCGCTCCCACGCCCCTGTCCATCTCAGCACTCCGTCAGATCCCTGCACCTCCTGAGCTGGGGGAGAAGGCACTGGGGTAGAGAAGGGGTCACTGAGTCAGTGATGGTTGGAGGGATCGCTCGGGATGGGAGACGTGTGCTGAGAGTAGACAAAGGACCAAATGTGACGGCCTCTCAGCGTCTGTATTGCAAACCGTGGTGCCCCAAAGTAGAGAGAGAGTATCACTGTACCACTGTAGCACTGTCATCCCATTGCTCATCGATTTGCTCAGGCGGGCACCAGTCACATCTCCATTGTGAGACTTGTTGCTACTGTTTTTGGCATATTGAATACGCCACGGGGAGCTTGCCAGGCTCTGCTGTGTGGGCGGGAGACTCTCGTGCTCTCCGAGAGGGATGGAGAAATCGAACCTGGATCGACTGCGTGCAAGGCAAACGCCCTACCTACTGTGCTATGACTCCAGCCCAGAGAGAGAGAGTCCGGGGGAGATTGTCTGCCATGGAGGCAGGGGGAGGGGGGGAGAGGGGGGGATACTGGGGACGTTGGTGGTGGGGAATGTGCACTAGTGGAGGGATGGGTGTTTGATCACTGTATGACTGAAACTCAAACATGAAAGCTTGTAACTGCATCTCATGATGATTCGATAATAATAATAATAATAATTAAAAAAAATCTCTGGACCTGAGCATTAACTGCATCTCATGGTGATTCAATAATAATAATAATAATAATAATAATAATAATAATAATAATAATAAAAACAGTCTCTGGACCTGAGCATTGACCCTTCCACTCACAGGCTGGCTGTGGCCAGAGTCTCTGCTTGGAAGCCCCTCCCCGCCACGACCAGAGCTTGGGGTCTGGGCCGAGAGCGTCGCCTGGGGCTTACCAGTGGAGTCCCAGCTTAGCCACAGCCCCTCTCTCTCCCCCAGCCTCAGTTTCCCCTTAGGGAATTGGGTGAAGGGCCCTGTGGGGCCCAGCCCAGCAGCTCCCCAGAGAGGGCCAGGAAGGTGCAGGTCTGAGGGTCCTAACAGCCAAAGGCAGCCCAGACCTCCCTTGGACCTGGGCGTGGACAGCCCCCGGCCACACGCGGACATCGGGGAAGCCTGGCCGTGGAGGCGGCTGGGAGGCCGTAAGGGGTCAGGGTCACTGTTGAGGCGATGGCGGTGGCTGACAGGCTGGGCGGGCAGTGCCTGCGGGCGAGCAGGGGAGTCCGTCCCTCCTCTGACCGCTGAGTCCAGCACAGCCGGCTAAGACCTCGCCACTGTCCCACAGGGTCCAGGCAACTGCGGGCGCGGGTGGACCCTGCAGCTGTCTGCCCCGCTGACCCCGGTGTCCACAGCTACTTCGGACCCTGCAGCCGGGCAGGCAGGAAGGGCTGAGGGAGCCTCGGGCTGCGTGTCCAGCGTCACCCGCCCGCGCGGGAGCTCTGCGGTGGGGCTCCAGCCTGCGCTGCCCGGGGGCCCTGCCGTCCGCAGGAGCCGGCCTGGGGCAGGGGCGCCGCTGCCCACCCAGCGCTCGGGCTAGATTTCTGGGACCCTGTCTGCACGCCCGCCAGGACGGCGTTTCTCCAGGGACCCGAGAGGTCAGCCTGCACCCGGGGGCTCCCTCCTCGGGACCCCGGAAAGGGGAGCGCCCACCCTGTCCCGGGGTCTCTGGGGCCGCATGGACAGAGGAAACGCAGAGGAGCTGTCGATGTCCCCCCCTCGGCCTTTGAAGTCGAGGGAGATTCCGTCGCGGCTGCAGCTCCTGAGAGTCCACGTTATTATTTCCAAACTGCACCTGGCTGGGCTCCTGGTTTCAGCTGGGAATCACGGCTCCAGCTTCCGGAGAGTTCCAGAAAGTTCCAGAATGACCCGCTGCCTCTCCGGCCCAGTCGCAGGGCAGGGGCTTCGGGCTGCAGGAGCCCGCCTGTGTGCACCCCGCCCTGCCCCGCCCCTGCCTCTGGCCGGAGTGAGCTGCCTCCCTGCTCTCCGGGCCCCTCCCCTGCCCTCACGTTCAGCCGGGTCCCTCAGGCGGGCGGGGGCCCTGGGCAGAGCAGAGAGCCAGTGGCAGGACGTCACTGCCACCCTCGGGGGTCCTGACTGCACACGGACTGAGGCGGGGCTGGGGCTGGGGAAGGGAGGACCTGCCCGCCCCTGCTTGCCCTTGGCGAGAGGCCCCGCCCAGGTGGTCCCGGGCCTGTGAGCTGAGCCTCCCCAGGGGCAGTTCAGGGAGATTCTCCAGTGCCCGGCTCCGGCCTGACCCCAGGGCCAGCCCCGAGAGGCCAGCCCCACCCGCCTGGACAGGTCACTGGGGTGACCGCACATGATGGCAGTTCAAAGCCGCCGCCAAGAGGCTGTCAGGATGAGAAGCGCGGGGGCTAAGGGGGGCCGAGGGGGGCGTGCGCCGGGCGGGGTGGGATGATGAGTGTGTCCCCCACAATGGGCCCGTCGGGGGTGGAGTCACCGCAGCCCCCTGGAGCTCTCCGAGCCTCAGAGCCCCCTTTGCACGCGTGACGTGGGATTCACGTCGCCCGGAGAGCAGTGCCGTTAGGGCGGGCTGGGGGCTGCTGGGCGTGGGGACAGCCAGCCTCCGCCCAGGGCCGTAGTGCGGGGGCCCCTCTGGGGGCCGCGTCCCTCCGGCCACCAGCACGGCCTGGCCCGGCACCCGAGCACTCTCCTTCCAGGGAGACTCAGAACCAGAAAAGTGCTCTTCTCACTGTCCTTCCTTCCTTCCTCTCTCCCTTGGGGGCGGGCAAGGGGGCTTTGGGCCCCAGTAGGCAGCGCTGGGGCTGACTCCCGGCTCTGTGCTCAGAGGCCTTCCCGGTGGTGCCAAGGGGACCCCGTGCAGGCTCTCTCCCTCCCGCAGCGCCTGGCCCGGCAGACAGGACCCTCCCCGGAGCCCAGCCTTTGTCTGGGCGCCTCTGCCGAGTGCTCGCTTGGACCCACCTCCAGAGAGTGTCACCTGTCTGAAACCTTAGCCGGGCAAGCCTGCGGGGGCCAGGGAGGGGGCTCGGGGGCGGGGGGCTCCTCCTGGGCCAGAGTCACCTGCACCTTTTCCTTTCTTCACGCCTGCCTGCCGTGCAGAGCGGCTCAGAGCCCGCCAGGAACCCTGGTGTGCATGACACGCCGTAGCAGCCACACTTGGTTCCTTTTCTCTCCTGCGCATAAGTAAGTGACACCCCAGGTCCCCCCCACCGTGCACACACAGAGCGCTGGAAGGTTCTGGAACTGGGCCAAGGAAGCAGCTCCGAGTAAAGACAAGCTCAGGCTTCTCCGGGTGCTTCTAGGGGCCAGGAGGAGGAGGAGGAGGAGGAGGAGGAGGGGGAGGAGGAGGAGGAGGAAGAGGAGGAGGAAGAGGAGGATGGCCACGAGCACGGCACACGGGCTGGCCGGGGCCTTGGACACGGTGGGGACGGGACCGACGGCAGAGCCGCAGGGGCGAGCCTTGGTGTGAGCCCGTGACCCGGGGGGGCTCAGACAAGTGAAAGGCAGGCAAGGGGGCCACTCAGGAGGCGGCGTGGCGGGGGAGGGGGGGAGCCGGGGTCCGGCCAGGGCACGAGGCTTTAGAGCTGGGCTGGGGGCTGGCACAATGCTGCCGGCAACGCTGTTCTCCGCAGCTGTGGGCACCAGAGCGGACAGATGTTCACTGGAGCACTGTCGTCCTGTTGCTCATCGATTTGCTCGAGCGGGCACCAGTAACGTCTAATGGATTAGGAGACTTGTTGGTACCGTGTTTGGCATCTCGAATACGCCACGGGGAGCTTGCCAGGCTCCGCCGAAAACAGTATCGAATTAATTAATTTAGTTTTTATTGATTCTCCATGAGGTACAGTAACAAGACTTTCATGTCTGAGCTTTGATCACACAGTCATCCGACACCTACCCCTTCACCAGTGCCCGTCTTCCACCAAAAATCTCCCCAGCATCGCCCCACCCCCTTCCCCACCTCCCCCTGCCTGTGTGGCAGACGGTTTGCACAGTGCTCCCTCTCTCTTCTTTGGTCAGCTTCGCTATTTCGAGCCGGGACCCAGCACCCCTCATGCCTGCGGAAAAGGCAATGCTCGGCAATGTGTTTTGTGTTGCTTGTGACGGATACAATGTAACGTCGTGCCGCCCGTGCTCCAAGAATTCTAAACTTTAATAGTTAGAGTGTGGAGAGATCGCTGCAGCAAGTTGCTCGGGTCAGAGATTCGTTTGTGCCTCTGGACAGTGGCCGCGTGGGAGCTTAAGTAGACGGTGGCCGGATGTGGCGTCATCTCGGAGTCCCGGGGGGCGGGGGCGGGGGAGGAAGGGCCCATCCTGCCCTGTGCCGTGAGGCCTGGTGTCTGCCGCCACCCGTACCTGAGCTTCTCGCTGACTTCTAGAGAACAGCAGGCGTGGGGCTCCAGAGGGCAGGCGGAGTGGCCAGTTTCGTTTAAAAAGAGTAAAATAAAGGCTGGCCCATCCCGAGGGTTTTCCTTCTCGCCCCCTTTCCCCGCAGCCAGCGAGAGTCGGCACCGTCGCCGAACGCTCGCTCAGGGCAGCCGCGTCGCGGGCCGTGCCACTGTCCCCGGCCCGGCCCTGGACACCCGAGAAGGAGCCGGGCCCTGCCTCCGTTCCCCGGAATCCGAGACCCCAGGGGACCTGCCGTGACCGAGCCCAGAGACCTGGGCGGAGCTGCAGGCCCGGAGACCCGAGGATCAGGACGTCCAGGTGTGGACACTGCCCTGCCCAGCTGACCGGGCCTCTGCCTCCTCCGGCGCCCTGGCCCGCGGTCGGTCTGGCGGCCACGGCTGTTGCCTTTCTCCTGGCCGCCCGCCCGCCGGCACGCGGCCTGTCCTTCTGGAGGCCGGGCACCCGCAGTGTCACCTCTCTGCAGCTCCCCTCGCCCGCCGAGCCCCTCGATTGCATCCTGCTGGGGGGGCCTCCCGCTGGCCCCATCCTGCTGCCGTGATGCCCGGGGGCCACGGGCTCGCCACGGGTTTGAACCCACTCCGCATTTCACAGCCCGCCCTGCTGGGGCAGTGCCCGCTTCTGTCTGTGCAGGCTCCTGCAGTGATGGCGGCCTTGCACGGTGGCAGGAGCCCTGAGGGTCCTCCTCAGCCTGCCCCCATTGTGGGGGGTGAGGCTCCCACGTGGCGGGTGCTCAGGCCTCTCGGGGGTTCCCGAGGGTGCCCACGGCCCTGGCGGGACAGCAGCCAGGATGCTCGGAGGGGCCATGTGACTCCGAGCCTGGGACCAGGGCGAGCTGAAGGCCTGGAGTGCGCCCGAGGGCCAGACCCCCGTCAAGGCCACGGCCTCGGCCCGCCCGACGCGCCCGTCTCCCGGAACAGCCCTCCCCACGCTCGGCCCTGCGCTTCGAGCTTCTCCAACACTCGCTCTCTGCATTGCTGACCCACGGTGAGGCCGTTTCTCTCCTCCTCACCGCTCAGCACACCCCCGAGGCTCACCCTCCACCCTTTTGTTCTGTGCGTCCATTTAACGGAGGGGAAGGGGCGAGGGCGTGCCCGTGGCGGCCACACTCTGCACCCGGGGAGGACTCTGAGACCACACGGGGAAGGAACCACGTGAGGGGCCAGGGATCGAACCTGGGCCAGTGGCGTGCAAGGCCTTCCGGCTCGGGTTCGAACCCATTCCGTGTTTCAGAGCATCCCAGACTCCTGGGTTTTCCTGCGTCTGTTCTCACGGTCCTCAGGCAAATTGGCAGACCCAGGACTCTTGCCTCAAACAGTGGCTGTGAAGGGGCTGGTTCCTGGCTTCTCAGAAGCCCCTGCAGTCTCCTCACACGCCCTCTCTGGAGGGGCTGCTCGAGGCCTGGGTTCTCCAGCTCCCCCCCCTTCAGTCAGGGCAGGGTGGGCTTCTCCTCAGGGCAGGGTCAGCCCAGCGAGGTGCCCCTCTGGAGCCTGGATCCCCGAGACGCCAGCTCCAGCCACGCAGCTGCTGGTGTTCAGCTCATCGCCGCGGCATTCCGCAACACTCACTCTTCCAGAACGTCAGCCCCGAACCTGGCCAGCATTCCTCACTTAATTACACGCCCGCTGGAGTGGCCTCCTGACGCTGATTGGGCGGGCAGGAGCCCCGGGGCCTTCGCAGACAGAGGCCTAAACTGCCTCATTAGAGATGATTATAATGCTCTCAATCTTGTTGAGACTCTGGGCCTTTGAAAAAACCTGCTAAATTTTCTTTCGAATTTTTTTTTAAAGACACAGAGAATAGTTTCCCCAGCCGCAGCCCCGGGGGCCGTGGGGCCGAGAAGTCGGTCCCCACTGGACCGAGGGCCACTTCGGACGTCCGGGAGAGTCCGGGCAGCTCTGAGGGGCCGGGCTGTCGGGTGAGGCGGGACGATGGGGGTGACCAGGCTCTCCTGCGTCCTGCTCGCCCCACTGGCCGCTGCTGTGCAGGTGGGATGAGCTCAGGAGCACCCGAGATCCCCAGGCCTCGGGCCGGGCCGGACCTCCCGCCGTGCCCCCTCTCGGGAGACTCGAGCTCGGCTGGTCTGTCTCTGAGGGAGGAGTCGGAGCTCGGAGCTGCCCGGGCGCGACGGCCAGCAGGCCCTTCGGAGCCCCCTGGACACCCGCCACGGAGTCCAGCTGCAGAGCAGGGGTGAAGCGGGAAGGGGCGGGCGGCATGGCTGCAACTCAAACCCTCCGGCTGCCCAACGGGCCACTTCATCGCCACGGTTCCCATCACTGGATGGACAAGTCCCCAGCACCGCCCCATTGCATGCTACTCTGGGGAGGACAGGCTCCCAGCAGTGCTCAGGGCTCACTCCGGGCAGGGGTTCAGGGCCAGTTTGGTGCTGGGGGTCGGGGGCACGGAAGCCTGGCTCCCTGCCAGGACATCAGCTCGGCCCTGTAGTAGCTCTCTGGACCCTCTTTCCATTTTAATATGAATGACTCTGGTGTGTGTGTGTGTGTGTGTGTATGTGTGTGTGTGTAGGTCACACCCAGCAATGCTCAGGGCTTACTCCTGGCTCTGCGCTCAAGAATTACTCCTGGCAGTGCTCCAAGGACCAAAGGGGACACCGGGGGTTGAACTTGAACTCGGGTCGGCCGCGTGCAAGGCAAACGCCTTAGACCCGCTGTCCCCTCATCCCGGCCCCCGGATGAATGCCTGATCCATCCTGCAGCAACAGCGTGTCCTAGTGGGACTTGCGCCCTTGCCTGAGTGTCTGGCCGCTGCCGGTGGAGCAGAGGTGAGGACGGCCCCCCTCCTAGTGGGGGTGGGCGTGTTGGGGGCCAGCCCTTCCGGAGAGACTCCAGGGCTGCTGTCGCTCATTCACTGTGTCTGTGTCCCTGTTGGCAGGAAAGCTCATCAGCGTGGTCGGGGCGGCCGGGAGCTGGGCCGCTGTGGCACAGACAAGGCGATGCGAGAGTTTGCCGTGTCCGCTAGGAGGCCGCGGCCCCTCCTAAGCCTGCCCCCCCCAGGAGACAGCTGGCTGGGAACCGGGAAGGAGCTCCTCTGAGGCGGGGCAGGGCGCCGGGCGTGCCCGGTGCTGGATCAGCAGAAGAGGCGGCCGTGGGGCCGGAGAGACACAAGGCCCAGCTGGCAGGCCCAGGAAGGGCCCAGGTCAGCAGCCGGGCCCGCAGGAAGCGCCGGGAGGAAGGTTCTGTCTGCTGGAGCCCAGAGGGAAGCAGCTCTGCAGAGAGCCCAGGACAGGGAGACGACGCCCAGCGGCGGCTTGGCCGTTTCTGGGCTTGTCCAGAAGCCCAGTGCCGGGAGCAGGAGGGCGAGACTGGGATGCGGAGTCCGGCAGGGGCCGGAAAAGGGGGGCAGGCTGGGGGAGGGAGTGCTGGGTCACGGGGTCATTTCTTTCTTTCATTTAAAAAAAAATAATATATATTTATTTTTTTCCTATTTTGGGGACTGGAGTGATAGCACAGCAGGGAGGGCATTTGCCTTGCACGCGGCGGACCCGAATTCAACCCCTGGCATCCCATTTGGTCCTTGGAGCACTGCCAAGAGTGCAATTCTTGAGTGCAGAGCCAGGAGTAAGCGTGGGCATTGCTGGGTGTCACCTACACACACACACACACACACACACACACACACACACACACACACACACACACACCCCTCTCAGAGAGCCCGGCAAGCTACCAAGAGTATCCCGGCCGCACGGCAGAGCCTGGCAAGCTCCCTGTGGCGTATTCGATATGCCAAAAACAGTAACAATAAGTCTCACAATGGAGACGTTACTGGTGCCCGCTCGAGCAAACCGATGAGCAACAGGGTGACAGTGCTACAGTGCTACAGTGTTCCTTTTTATCTGGGGGGGAAGGTCCTACCCGGCGATGCTCAGGGGTTACTCCTGGCTACTCAGGAATAGCTCCTGGCAGTGCTCGGGGGACCATACGGGATGCTGGGGATTGAACCCAGGTTGGCTGCTTGCAAGGCAAACGCCCTCCCCACTGTGCTATCGCTCCAGCCTGCAGGGCTCATTTCTACTCATTTGAAAGTTTTCTTCTCTGGCTGGAGAGAGAGTACGGTGGGTTGGCAGGTGCCTTGCATGCAGGTGAACAAGGTCTGCTTGCGGGCAGCCCCTGTGGTCCCTCGGGCATCACCAGGAGTGATGCCCGAGCACGGAGCCAGCAGTGAGGCCTGAGCACTTCCGGAGGTGGCCCCCAAACAAAACAAAGTTTGCTCGTGGCTAGTGCAGCGGGAGAGCTGGGGAGTTAAGGACTGCATGTAAGCGGACGAGAAGGAGTTTCCTCGCCCTTCCTTCATTCTGCACTTACGGTCTTGGCGTTGGCCGACCTGTGGCCGCACGCTTTCGTCCTGTTTGTTCCTCGCTTGGCTCTCTCCTGGCAACGAGGGTGGGTCGGAGGATGGTGGAGGGACAGGGGGAGGGAATGAAGGTAGGAAGTACATGCCGCAGTACTTGTACGGTACTTCACACACGGTACTCAGTGTGAATTGGGGGGGTCTCTAAGTGCCCCGGCCCCCATCTAGAAGATGGGGAGTTTAGTCAGCAAGAAGCACCACATACAGGACACTCAGGATTTCAAGATATTGGGCTGCAAGGAACAGAACTTCTGGGAAGTGAGCAAGAGAGAAAAACATGAGGAAAATCAAATTTTCAGCTGTCCACATTCATTCCTTCATGAAGTAGGAAAGTTTTGATCTTCGGGAAGGCTCCGGCCTACACAACCAGTTTACGATCGCTGATCTTGTGCTGGAAGTTACTTTTTAGAGCAGTTTTAGGCCGACCAGAAAAATGGGAGGAAGAGGAAAGATTCCTTCCCTGGGCCCGTTCTGCACAGCCGAATTCCTTACCAGCAGCCCTGTGCGCCGTGATGACTGGATGGGTGAGTCATGGTCAGCCACAGCGGCTGCGCGTAATAGGGCTCCCTCCGGGACGAGCACTGGTTTGGGAACAGGCAAGTGTTGTGGATTTTGGTGGCTGTGTACCCCCAGCCCCTCTGAGTTCCTTCCTCTGTCTCCATTTCCCTTCCTCCCAGCCCACCCATCTCTCTGTCGTCAAGGCTTTGCCTTCTCCAGAGAGATGTATCTCCAGACTTTGAACGAGGTGGCAGGAAAAAGCAATGCCAACCCCCAAAGCCAACTTTTTCAACAGTTGGATATTGTATTAAGCAATAATATTTCTTTAAACTCTGCTCACATTCCCCCCGCTCCCTGCAGTGCAAGGTAACCGTTTCCCAATACCACACGAGAATGAGATTTGACTAATTAAAAATCCATCTAGGCGGATTTACAATGAGTGAAGATTTGTTTCCTTTCCTAAGTATTTTGAGTCCACTTGTTTAGAGAGAAAACCTCTGGGATGAAGGCACGTTGAGCTTTCGGAAAGTATCGGAACATCTAGTTTCAAATTTTGCCACTTTAATTCAAGACATTTGTACATGTGGTTAATTTAAACTCATTATGTAAATATTACTTAATCTTATTGTTTTTTTGGCTTTGTGCTCAGTATTTACTTTCAGATACCAACACAGATGTTCATTGCTTCCACGGCTATTCTCTAAAAATGAATTTTAAAACTTGAGTACCACAGTAGTTTCATCTACAAGGAAAACGTGTCGAAAGAAAAACAAATTTAGCTTAGGAATAGTTTCGGCAGGGCCGGGGCGATGGCTGCAAGGGGTTGGGTGCGTGCTTGGCAGGGTCTGGGGACCTATTTTGATCCCCGTGTGCCCCGTGGTCCCCAACTGCCACTGGCAAAGGCCCCACTATAAACTACTATTGGTCTTAGTGACGTCCAGGTATCAGGGTTCTGGTCCGAGATGGCTTATTGTGATTAGCTTCATCGTCAGGTTTCCTTAGATGGATAAATATCCCGCACAAATAATTATTTTGATTTTCGCTTTCTTCTTTATTATAATCTTTGCTTCAAAAAGATAATAACTGAAGTTCTAACATTTCATCCCCTTTCTCTCGAGAACATTTATTAATTATATCTTACATGCTTAGGAGAATGATTATTAACTGTGTTTTAGAAAACCAGATCTGAAATGGCACGCAAATTATTTGTAGATAAAATACGTCTGGAGAAGAGAAATGAAGACAAGTTTAATGATTCGCTATGGTAGCAAAAAAGTATTGGGTGCAGACACAGCTTTATTTTCTTAATACCGTACAGGAATATTGCCCGTAAAATTGCTAGTTTATGCTTCCCAAAATGTATACATAGATGTACCTATGTTTGATTAATATAAGTCATTCATCACCAGTTTGCTGAAGCTCAATGAAAGCTAACTATCTTTTTTTTTTTGAGGGGGTAGAAGATGCATTTTACTCAAATAGCTAAAACATTCCTAAACTGTTATATTTTCCATCTCCTATTAATGTGTCTAATGGAACATTATCAAATTAAAATGTTATCATAGGGTTTGGTTAAAAAAATAAGTGAAATAATAAACAGTGAAGTATTTAGTCATAAGGACATTTTCCAGCCTTTCAGCTGATAAAATAAGTAAGCTTGGAAAGTAGATTAAGAAAATAATCAAAAGTATAAAAATAACAATACGCACATGAGAAGAATTAAACATTCCTGGGCCAGTACAGACTTTCATTTTAACAACTATGCGGCATGAAAGAGAAATCGCTGAACTGATGAAGGATGTGGCTTGCTGTTTCATCACGGCAAAGTGAAGTCCTGTGGTCCGTTGCAACAAACTCTTACACCTTGGAAAACAAGCTTCATTTTCCAAAGTAAACCAGCATCTGGGTTTCACTTTGCTGGGTGCTTGTCTAGCCCTGGTGCCCGAGGCCCCGGGCAAGACGATTTCATTAATCTTTAATTATCCCAAGTCCAGGAATTTTGGTCGACCACTACTTCCTAAGCAACTTAAAAAAAATACTAATGATCTTTGAAATTACACACTACGAGATGTTTTTACACTTGGAAGGAATTTTATAGCCTTGTATTATTTCTCCAGCAGCCCTCTGGCACTGGGTGAAACTCGCATCTCTTTGAACAGTTGAGGAGAGCAAGCAGGAGTCATCTCTCCTCTCCTCTCTCTCCCTCTCTCTCTATCTCTCTTTGTTTCTGTCCTTCTGTCTGTCTGTCTTTCTCTGCCTCTTTATGCCTATCTCTATCTCTCTTTGTCTGTCTCTGTCTCTCTCTCTGTCTTTCTCTATCTCTGTCTCTCTGTATGTCTGTCTGTTTCTCTCTGTCTCTCTGTCTTTGTCTATCTCTGTATCTGTATCTGGTTCTATTTCTGTCTCTCTTTCTGTCTCTCTCTTCTCTGTTTCTCTGTCTCTCTGTATGTCTATCTCTCTCTTTCTGTCTCTGTCTCTCTCTTTGTTTCTGTTTCTCTCTCAGTCTCTGTCTCACTCTCTGTCTTTATCTCTATCTCTGTCTGCATCTATCTGTCTCTGGTTCTATCTCTGTCGCTCTTTCCCTCTCCCTGCCTCAGTGCCTCTCCCTCTCTCTGTGTCTGTCTCTCCTCTCTCTCTGTCTGTTTTTCTGTCTCTCTCCGTCTCTCCGTCTCTCCCTCTCTCTCGTGAGCCTAGCCTGCAGTAGGGAGCTCCAAGCATGGCCGTGGCTCTGCCTTCGGCCACACCAACAGCGTGCGGACTCTCGGGGGAGACCCAGCATCCCAGGGTCCCAAACATGTCCCAGCCACCCTGCCCCACCTGGGGCCGGTCCCCTCCGGAAGCCCTGCTGCCCCCAGCCATGGCAGGGAGGACCGCACTGCATCCTCGCACCCCGCGGGGGGCAGAGAGTGCGATGTGCCTCGCCAAGCTTCCGTCGGCAGTTTGGGCAAGAACCTTCCTGTCCGCTTCACTTTGTGCTGACTCTCCTCCAAAATCCATCAGACGGAGCAGTCGAAGGCTCTCTGCCGCCCCGAGGAAGCAGGCGAGCCGCCTCTCCTGCCATCCCGGGTGCCAGCCTCGGTGGGCTGGGCAGAGCATGCTGGCCACGTGTGTTTGTGTGTGTGTGTGTGTGCGAGTGTGTGTGCACGCACATGTGTGTCGGATGGCACCTGACTTCAGTTTGCTCCCTACACCTTAACAGGAGGGTCTAGAGCACAGGGGTCACTCCTGGCTCTGCACTCAGGAATTACCCCTGGCGGCGCTCGGGAGACCCTATGGGATGCTGGGAATCGAACCCCGGCCGGCCGCGTGCAAGGCAAATGCCCCACCTGCTGTGTTATTGCTCCAGCCCCTAGAACAGGACATTTCTAACATTTGTTTTTGTACCACATCTGCCAAAGCTCCAGGGCCACCCCCGCCTCTGCACTCAGGAATCACTCCTAGAAGTGCTCAGGGTGCCGGGAACGAAACCTGGGTGGCCTCACGCAAGGCCGACGCCTCAGCCCCACGCTCTGCCGTATCTCTCTGGCCTCCAGAGAGTAGATCGTTTTCTTGTGGGGAACAAGAGGCTTAAACACACAAATTCCAACCTACTCCAGCCCTAAAAAGTAAATCTACACAGAACCATAAAGGGCCTGGGGAGAGCAGCAGGGTCCGAGCACGTGCTTTGCATGCAGAGGTCAGCGTGGGATTCCAGTATCACAGCATCCCTTGAGCACCTCTCAGAGGGACCCCGAGCACTGAGCGGGGAGTAGTCCCTGAGCACCACTGGGTGTGGATCCAAAACAACCCCCCCCCCAACCAAGCCATCAGAGGCGGAATGTAGCACGATGCTGTGGTGCAGAGCAGAGCCTGGGGGCCCGAGGCCACAGGACCGCGTAGGGGACAGGTGGGGAAATGAAGGAACGCAGGGCCCCTGGGTCCCTCCCGCCCGCAGCCTGCGCTGGGAGGACTTGCTCCAGCAGTTCCCGGCTTGTTTGTGGCACATCCCCGAGAGAGACAAAGGCGGCTAAAGTGGGCTTAGCTGCAGGAGGCGGGGGAGGCATCTCCCCGCCCGGCTTCCTGCTCCCCATTGTTCCCTAAGCCCACGGAAGGCTCCCGCATTCCTGCAGCCGGGGCCAGCGGCTTCCCCAAGCCCTCCCGAGGGCTGTGTCCAGAGTCACTCCAGCTGGGCAGGGTGGGTCCCTCCCACGAGCCGGAACCCCGCTCTGCGCCACCTTGAGTGGACCCCAAGGCCCATCTCTTTACCTTCTAGAACTTTCCTCACCCGTGTCTTCCTCTCCTCCCCGCACACCACCGCGGGCTTCCCCGCCCTGCGCCAGGCCTGCAGACAACCGTCCGCTCCTTTGCAGAGTCTCCGTTCTCAACGCGTTCCCTTGGCCACACTGAGACGGCCAAGGAGACTCTGTGTGTGTGTGTGTGTGTGTGTGTGTGTGTGTGTGTGTGTTCACCCTGCCCCCCCAAGGCCCCCACTTCCTCTCCCTGCAGGCCTCCTGGCCTCCACAAGCCCACCCAATGCCCTAGACCCCGGCCCCCGCCCCTGACCCCCAGCCCAGCGCCTGGCAGACCCCCTCAGGCGGGACAGGCCCCGCAGAGACCCCCTTCCTCTGGGACTCCTCTGGCCCAGACCTGGCGAGGACCCACTACACGTCTCTCAGGTACCTGCCCTCTCCCACCCCGCCCCAAGTGGGCCGGAGAGATGGCGCAGAGACGAAGCTGCCCACCGAGGCGGATCCTGGCACCACCTATGGCCTTCCGAGCCCCTCCAGGGCGGCCCCCGCAAGCAGAGCCCCCTGGGGACGCCCGTCCCACACCCCCCCAGCCGGGGGCCACTCTCGTGATGTCTGCCTGGCTGCTGGTCCTTGCCCGCTGCCCAGGGGCCCGTCTCTGAAGCAGGCTTGAGGCCGCCTGCTCCTAGACGTCCCTAGCAGTGGGCACAAGCGGGCGCCAGGCCCGTTAGTGAAGGGGGGTCCTTGCCCGCTGGCTGTGAGGGTGCGTCGGTTTCGGGGGCTGACCGGGCTGGCTGGCCTCTCCCACACACACGCCAAAGGCCGAGGGACGGCTCAGCAGATGGCTCATTCCTCTGGCCTGCCCCGACTCACATCCAGCTACCCGTCTGGGGTCCGAGTCGGAATTAGAGACAGAGTTAAGGGCTGATATTTTCCTTGATTCTCATAAAACTACCTGTGACCATTTGGCCAGCAAGCACATGAAATCCCCCGTGCCAGAGCAGTGATGTCAGCCCGGGTGAATGAAGCGGCTGTGTGTGTGTGTGTGTGTGTGTGTGTGTGAGACAATGTGTGAGTGTGTGTCAGTGTGTCTGTGTGTCAGTGTGTGTGCTGTGTCTGAGAGTGTGTGTGTGAGAGTGAGTATGTATATGTGTGGGTGTGTGAGTGCATGTGTTTATGAGTGTGTGAGTGTATGAGTATGTGTGTGAGTCTGTGAGTATGTGTGTGAGTGTGTGTGAGCGTGTGAGTCTGTGTGAGCATATTTGTGTGTTTATGAGTATGTGTGTGTAAATATGTGAATATGTATGTGAGTGTGTGTGTGAGAGCGTATGAGCATGTATGTTTATGAGTATATGGGAATGTGACAGTGTGAATGTGAGGGCGAGAGTGTGTGTGTGAGCATGTGTGTTTATGAGTGTGTGGGAATATGTGAGAGTGTGTTTGTGAGTGTGAGTGTGTGTGAGCGCATGAGCGTGTGAGAGTGTTTTGTATTTATGAGTGTGTATGAGTGTGCGAGTGTGAGTGAGCATGTGTGTGAGTGTGTCTCTGAGTGTGCGTGAGTGTGTGTGTGTGTGTGTGTGCGCGCATGTACATGAGTGTGTGTCAAGAGGGGCCGGCGCTGAGGGCCGGGGAGGGAGTCAAAGCCCCGAGGAGGAAGGTCAGTGTGGACTGAGGGGGGAGGCCACGTTGCCTGGACAGGCCGCAGGAGGGACACGGGGCGAGAGGGGCGTCGCGCAGGACCCGGGACCCTCCCGCAGAGTGTCCCCGGGACAGGCCCGAAGGCGAGCGGCAGCCCCCTCCCACGTGGGAGCTGCTCTGGCGGGGCAGGGCCGGAGCCTGGGGGGCGGGCACCACGCCATGGAAGCTGCCAAAGCTGCCTGCACTGCCCAGCATGCTCGGGGGGAGGGGGCTGGGGCTGCGCCTGAGAGGAGGCTCAGGGGTGGGCACGAAGTGGGCAGGGAGGGGGGCTGCTCAGTACTCCCTCGGGCACTGCCCCTCCTGCCCCTCCCGGTCCAGGCGCTGCCCGCCCAACCCCCCCCCCCCGCCCCCGACCCAACCCTCCTGGGCCACATCTCCAGCCCAGGGCCCCAGCCCAGGGCCCGTCAAGGCTCAGCCCCCTCTGGGCCCCTCCAGTGGCAGCTCAGGGCCTGGGGTCCAGCTCAGGGGGGCTTGCTGGCCTGCCCCTGGGGGTCAGGCTCTCCCGGTGAGGACCCTCCAGACCCGCCTTCTCGGCCTGAAGCCCCTCTAGAGAACGCACCGAGGCCCCAACTTCTCCCCCGAGACGTCAGACCAACCCCGGGAAGGTGGCGGAAAGAGGCGTGTTTCCACAGATGTGAAATCACCGATGGCTAGAGAACATCTCCATCCTATAAAGCTGAAGCAATAGTGCATCTTTAGTGTCAAATGTGAGTTTTCCTAATATGCCGTCAGGAAGAACCACTGCTCAGGACTCGAGGCACTTCCCACCGATTTTTAAGAGCTGATTAGTGCATGAATTACATGATTTTAAAACCAAAATGGAATCCTTCAACTGGCTGTGTGTACACGTGTGTGAACATTGCACGTGTGTGCATGCGTGCGCACGTGTGTGCGTGTGCACATGTGTGCATGTGTGTGCGTGCATGTGCGTGTGTGCATGCATATGTGCATGTGTGTGTCTCTGTGTGCACACACATGTGCGTGCACCCACTCAGGGCTGACTCCTGGCGCTGCACTGTGAGATCACTCCTGGCAGGGCTCTGGGGACCATGCGGGGGCTGAGGACTGACCCCGGCTTCTGGGCAGGGTAAGCACCTTCCCCCCTGCCCTGTCTCTAGCCCTCAACCGGCTTCTCAACTAAAGGCCTTTGACTTTTCTTGTTTTGGTTGACGTTTTATTTATTTTTAGTTTTATTTTTGGACTTATTGGGAGCAAGCACCCCTGCCTCCTGAGTTCCAGAGTTGCTCATGGTCTAGCTGTTTCGAGCATTCAGTGTTCTGGCACGAATCCCCCACCAGTGCGACCCTCCTGCTGCCATCGTCCCCAGTCCCGCCCCCGACAACCTGTTACAACAAGTAAGTGGAATTATCAAAATTACATCAGTAAAAAAGGACAGTGATAGCACAGTGGGTAGGGTGTCTGCCTTGCACGTGGCCGACCCGGGTTGGGTTCCTCCGTCCCTCTCGGAGAGCCCGGCAAGCTACTGAGAGTATCCCGCCTGCACGGCAGAGCCTGGCAAGCTACCCATGGTGTATTCGATATGCCAAAAACAGTAACAAGTCTCACAATGGGGACGTTACTGGTGCCCGCTCGAGCAAATCGATGAGCAACCGGACGACAGTGCTACAGTGCTACATCAGTAAAAGAAAATAATCGTGAAAGTTATGCCTCACAATAATCCTAATAAAGCGTTTGCCGAGGATTGACTGAGCTGTCTGCTGCAGGCTGGGCCTTCTGCGCTGTGGTCTACACTGGCGGAGCTCGGGGCTGTCTCCGCTACTTCCCCGGCTAGTTATGCTCAGACTGCGGAATCTGCAAGTGTCACTCCAGGAACTCCGAGAGCTGTAGAACTGGGCTGACGTTTGGCCCAATCCCTCTCAAGGACACCCCTGACTTTTGAGCCTGTAGACCTGTGTCCCTGGCAGCTTCGTCTGCTGGTGTCTCTTCCTGGCTTGGGCGGGAAGCGGAGAAGCTGGGCGCTCGGGGCTGGGCCGGCTGCTGCGGTATCCCCAGGACTTTTCATCCTGTATCATGATTCCCGGGACTTTTCATCCTGCATCATGACTGGGTAAGTTTGTCTATAGAAATGTTTGACCTTGTCTAGATTCTTTCACTCCTACTTGATTTTCTTTCAACAGTAGGTCTGAAATTTTTAGTTAGAAAAATAAAAACAAAAACAACCCAGCAAGGTACACAACTAAATTTGATTTATTTCCCTCAGGGCTTTTTTTTTTTTTTTTTGCATGAAGTCGACAATAAAAGTTGTTTTTGAGAGGAGAAATCGACCAAAGGGAGGTTTGGTGAGACCAGCTTATACTTATTTTTTTAGGAAAAAACTACCCTGGGTTAAGAAATTATTCTTCTACTTCGTAGACTCAAGTTTTTATTTTTTTTAATTTTAATTTTAATTTTTTTTTTGCTTTTTGGGTCACACCTGGCGATGCACAGGGGTTGCTCCTGGCTCTGCACTCAGGAATTACCCCTGGTGGTGCTCAGGGGACCATATGGGATGCTGGGAATCGAACCTGGGTTGGCTGCGTGCAAGGCAAACGCCCTACCCACTGTGCTATTGCTCCAGCCCCATCAAGTTTTTATTTTTTAATTAAAAATTTTTTTTTCACTCTTAGATAATGTCCTAAACTTTTAATACAAGTCTTTGGGTCTCAGGGGGTGTTTCCTGAGAACCCCTTCCTGTCTCAGATACTGGAAATTTTGGTCACTCTTGGGGGCGGGGGGCCCTGAGCGGTCACTCACTGGCAGCTAGTCCTGTTGGTGTCCACCCGGCAGAGACGTCACAGGACTCAGCAAGGAGCAGGGGCGCAGCCAGGGACACCCCAGATCCCAAGGGGAAAACAAGCAGGAACCAATCCTGACCCTGGGAAATCATAGCCAGGCATCACGGGCCCCGTCTGTGACTGCCCCTTCCTGGGGGTTTTCTGATGCCTAGCGATGGAGACTTCAGTGAGAGGCTCCCGGAGGCTGAGTCTCACAAGACCAGCGGCTAAAGCGTTGGACAGGCAAGGCAGAGACAGCAAGATGTGTGCCTCCCCGAGGCAGGAAGAGTGAGAAGGATTTGCTTCCAGGAAGGGCTGGCCTCTGCCCGGCCCGGTCTGTGCTGAGTAGTGCCCCGACAAGCCTCAGGCTCTGACCTGTTCCTCCGCTTTAGCAAACACTGTTCCCTCTTCCTAAACTCCCTTCCACTCCCTCATACTGCCAGGCTGGGCCTCTCGTGTCGGGCGGTTTCCTGAGGACCCAGAATCCACAGCTTACACCTGTACCTCCCCCCCTGGTGCTGTTATTTCCACGCTGCAGAGGGAGGCTTACCTCCCCCCTCGCTGGGGGCGCTCCTGCACCCCCCACCCCGGGCCAGGGAGCAAGGCGTGCCCAGTGCCACGGGAGAAGCCGGCTTCTCGCTCCAAATAAGGATCCTCGCACCGTCTCCCACTCCCTCTTGGGCATGAAATAATTTCACAAAGTACTTTGAATTCCTGGGAATAAATATAAATAAAAGCTATGATTACGGGACATATTCCGACATGTCTCATCTTTGAACCGTGTAATCAGATGGGGCTAACGAGCCGCCAGGAACGTCGCTGGATTGGACGCGCCGTGCTGCTCTGGGGCTACGTCTTCCTGGGGGGGGGAACTTCCCTCATTTCAGTCGGGGTCCGAGCCGGGCCCTCAGGCCTTGGCATTGGATTTTGGACGCTCTCTCTCCGTGTGTCATCTGTCTGATCTTTCTCTCGAGGAGAGACCTGCCTCCACACCCCTCTTGGCCGCACAGTGCCTGGCCGTGACCCTCACGGGAAGTCTTCCAGTGCAGAAAGTCAAGACGACGGCGTTTCAAGTCAGGGTGAGATCATTTGTGCCGAGATTAGCGCAGCGAGCCTGAGGTCCAATTTATGCAGGCCAGTTTCTCATCAAGGAAAAACCAGGCGCCGTTTGGGTCTGATCTTGAGGGCACGGAACCACCCTCTCAGGTCTGGCTGACATTTTGCTTTGTGCTGCTTCCGTCTAAAGAGCATCTCAAGTGTGGGGCCGTGTTCTGGCGTGCCCGGGAGGCCCACAGTTGAAAAATAAACTCCGGGAAACCAGAGGCTGGAGGCTGGAAACCAGAGGGTCCTGGAAGGAGGCGGCTGCTGAGGGCAGGACCAAGCCTCACGCCGAATCACGTTCTTCACACCTGGAATCAGCCCTGTCCAGAGAGGTCCCGTGGTACTGTCCCCTCTGCTTCTTCAGGATGACATTCTTCGGCCAGCCGCCAGGGCGGGCGCTGGGCCTCGTCTGCAGGGGTCGCCTGAGAGGTTCCTGGGCAGTTACCCTGGTGCCAACACGGCCCCTGCCCGCGCCTGGCCCCAGTGACTCACTTCGAACAAGATGGCACAGGTGAAGGTGCTCCTTTGAGAACAGGGCTCCCAGAGGGGCAGCCACGTCCGGGGCTGTGTCACCCGCCTCTTGGGTTACTCACCCAGGGGAAGGAACCCCGCTTCCGAGAAGGCCTCTTTACCAGTGAGCTGGGGGCACTCACTGTCTCCTGCGTCCCGGGGCCGCCAGCCTGGCCAGTGTTAGTTGTTTTGACGGGCAGCCTCGTGGGGTGGTTTGTTAAGCAAGAGTCAGCTGGGGGCCGGAGCACTAACACAGTGGGTACTAACACAGCGGGTACTAACACAGTGGGTACTAACACAGCGGGTAGGGCGTCTTGCACACGGCCGACCCGGGTTCAATCCCTGGCATCTCATATGGTCCCCCGAGCACTGTTAGGAGTCATTCCTGAGTGCAGAGCCAAAAGTAACCCCTGAGCATAGCTGGGTGTGGCCCCCAAAAGACAAAAAACATCAGCTGGTAACAGCCGGGTAGGACTGTCCCTGGGCTGAGTGTGTGAGTGTGGGCCTGTCCACACCCCTTGGTGACGGTGTTGGAAAAGGCTCCTGGGTTGGTTTCATTCTTCTTCTCAAGGGCCATGGAGACCCAGCTGCTGCGTAGGGCAGCTGCAGTTCCAGAGGCTCTCGCCTTCCCGTCACGGGCTTTCAGGAGCCGGTCCTGCATTTCATGCATGGCCTGGCATGGCTGCTCTGTCCTCTGAGCTGTGCAAGACCCTCCCCGACTCAGACCTCGCCCTGGGGAAGCGCAGCTGCCCCTCTCCTCGGCTCTGATGCTGGGCTCAGCTCCCCCCACCCCCCAGCCAGGCCTCCTAAGCACGCCCAGCAGGTAACGTTCCCCACACGCGGGGGCTTTGTTCCAGAGCTTTCTTTCTTCAAGCACGGGACCCATAGGCACTCGGTGACTGCTTTTTTTTTTCTTTTTTTTCTTGGGTCACACCTGGCGATGCTCAGGGGTTACTCCTGGATCTTCACTCAGGAATTACTCCTGGCGGTGCTCAGGGGACCATATGGGATGCTGGGATTCCAACCCGGGTTGGCCGTGTGCAAGGCAAATGCCCTACCCGCTGTGCTATCGCTCCAGTTCCTTAGTGACTGCTTTTACGATGACGAGAAAAAGGATTCCTGCTCTCAGATAACTCGATTGTTTTCTGCATCCCCCTTTTTTAGGAATGTGCAAATCCACTTTCCAGTCTATTCTTCCCATGGGTGGCACGGGGCTTGGGCTTGCCCTATACACGTCACGGGAGATGAAATAAATGGCTGCTCACGGCTACTGGACAGCTTGCTTGTCCCCCCTGGACCCGTCTGGATGGGGGCTCATCCCTGATCCAGCTTACAGTGGGAGACGGAATGAACAGTGGGAAATCGAACTACCCGAATTCGATCTACAAACAAGGATGAAGACTTGGCTCTCTCCTCTTTCCCAAGCATCTTTTCCTAAGCTTGTGAGTTTGGGGACTGACGTCGACCTTTTGCCTTCGGAGTTATGACAAAGTTGAGGTGGGCTGAGGTGCTTGAGCTGGAGAGAAACTGGAGCCTTTGGGCAGCTCTCATTCACTTCATGTCTACTGAAAAAGAGAAAAAAAACCTGATGGGAACCAGGCTTGCTAAAGTAGCTGCAGTGATAGAAATAGACTAACTTCAGACGCTGTACTGCAGCACCTGTTCTATCCTAGTGCAAGGTCAAAGACAAAACAACCCTATTTATACAGAGCCGTAACACAGAACCTCTACGCTCCTTGTCTGAGCCTCAGCCTAACCTGAGAAAATGGGTTTTTCACAATCTAATGGGAGAATGGCCCAACTAAGGCCAATCCGCATTCTCCCCAACTTTTCTTGGGCAGAGGGGTGTTCAGGATACAGTATAGGAAGGACATGGAGGACAGTCCCTTGCAAGTAAGCTCCAAAATGCCAAAAAAAAGTTAATTAGGAGCCTTACTGTCTGCCATGGGGTCCCAAGACACAAAATACAGAAGCCGTTTTTTCCACAGTGGATTAACTAGTCTTCCCCAGGCAGGTGGGCTCTCTCCACTAGCCCATAAATGCCCTCGGAAGTCAGGCAAAGGTCGGGATGTTCAGAGAGATTCATGTATGGGTTTTCTATTGATCAAGTCAATGGAAACTTCAAAATACTGACTATACTTGCATCAACAAAATCTCTAAGGAAAGCAGAGAAGCTAACTCCGAGCTTCCGGTTGATGTGGGTGCAGGAGGAGTGAGAAATAATGGCCAGAAATTCCGTCTTATTCATCTCTGTTTGCCTCTCCTGCTATGGACGCGGTTGGTAAATATTTGCTCAATGCTTGGACCCAGGATTCCTCATTCTTAATCCCAGTGAAAGCTCCATATTCACTTCCAAGTAATTTATAATTTCGAGCACACACTTAACAAATCTCCTTTGGAATATCATTTGCAATTTATATCTTAGGAGAGTATGACATCAGATTTCACGGTCTTCTCCTGTTCTTGTCCATGTTCCTCCGTTGCTGTAGTAACCCAGTTGCCATGGATTACACTGCAGGAGTTGTAAAGGTCAGCAAAGACAGAACCCTGTCATTCTTCATTCAAAGGCAATTGTCCCTGAAAAATGTGACTTGCTTCAATATTTAAGACCTGGGCACTTATATTAAACTAGAATGATACTTCAGTTAAAAACCAATAATTAACCTTGTCTTCAACTGGGGGTCACCCTTTAAGAGCAATTTCATAAAGTGGACATTCCTCTGTCTTTCATTCTTGAGGTCCTAGATAGGTTTTAAATAATACGTCTCCTGGAAAAGCACACGGGTAATCGTTGCAATTTATTTTATGTTATTATCTAAGCCCTTGAGACCTTACAATCCCAGCTCTTCTCTCAGAGGTAATTGCACACATCTTGGGAATCTGAGAGATATTGTTAATATTCAGGGCACCGTTCATTTGAAAAGATTCGAGACCCACAGTGAAACACTGTCTTGATACCCTCCCTCAAAATTTAGTTTTAGACAAGTATAGGGTATTTCCTTTCTAGAGAATAATTTTCTTCAAAAATCACAGCCTTTGATGTCACGGATTTGCAATATGTATACTGAACGGCAGTTTTCATTTCAAAGTGGGGATTATGCAACTTGATTATGTTATAATAAAACCTTTTGGTTTATAAATTAAGACTGTATTCGAGGCACACATGATGCCATTATTCTTCTGATACTTTTCCCTTTTTGTCTGGCTAAGTTGTCTTAAAATCCAGTAGTCTCGGGTTCTGAGGTACATAACGGCTTACAAGGAAACTTAAGTGTTTTTATATAAGTACCATGAAATTTTGGCACCCACAACAGAAATGTGTAAAATGCAATTTTTCCTGCTCAAAGATTTTTCATGTTTAAGATTTCAGTATCATGAGAAAGTCATCAAATAATGTGAGATACTGATTTTTAGAACCATAGTGAAAGTATCTATGTCTAATTCATTCTCAATTGCCAGGAAGATAATTTCTGTGAACACATTTGAAACTCTGTCACTTAAAAAATTGCTGATTTTTATGAATTGATGACATAATTTTTGATTAGTTAAAACAGAAGAAATTAGTTATTCCTGACAGTATATAAGTTTTACAAAAATTGCAATGATCTATTTGTACTCAAATTCTTTATGTTCTCTCTCTCTCTCTCTCTCTCAAGCGAAAGTGCCTTTTTAGGACCTAGAGATCCATAACATTTTATGCCATGCCACATTACTGCCATTAGGAAAGGAAATAATTCTGATTTGCTTAGCTATTAAATACGTTGATTCTGCGACAGAAAATTATTTTCTTTGAGAAAATGTAATGCTATTCATCTTTCTACGGCTACAGAGAAACTCAAGGCAAGCTCTGATTTACTTGAGTGTGTAATTATAATCTTAATTGAAAGAGTTGTCAGTGAGTTATGCTACCATTTCTCTCAGCGGGATTTTGCACTTATATTTCAGCGTGAGCATGTGAACACAGATAAATTTTGGAAAATGAGACTGAAATTCATCACGAAAAGATTCTCCCCACCTCGTTCTCCTTTCCTCTCTGCAAACAAGTTTACAAGCAGCTGATCGTACTCTCATGATGAACACCGAGACTCAATTCATTAATTTCAACCAAAATTGTTTTTTCACTTATTCGGTTTTAGAGAAGGAAAGAATCGATTATTTTCAATACGTCTTTGCGAAGATTACTTCCTACATTCTTAAGATACTTAGCTGAAAAAAAAAAAAATAGACGCAGCTTGTAGGGACGAAGCCAGGCTGGGAAGGTTGTAGTACTTCCCCTTGACAATGCTGTATTTACATTAAACATACATTCAGAGTGTGCGTGCATTCTTTAAAAATTAGCTCCAACAAATGCGGTCTTGGCAGTTCTAGCCTCCTTCTCTTCTTTCTCCTGCTGGTGTCCCCTCTTGTGTTTAAGGCATTCCCTTTGATGTCAACGGGAGACCTTGAGCAGCAGAAAGAGGTTATTTAGAAGCACAAAAAGGCATAAGAAAATCAAATGGAAGGTTTCTATCAATGAGCTGAGCACAAAATCAAAGCGCACCAAGTATTCCTCCACTAGACCAATGCATTTACCAAACGCATACTTGCCCCTTCTCTCAGGAAAGGCCCTTCTGACTTGATTTTTGTCCCTTTCAGTACAAATCCGCCTTCCAGAATGGCACCCTCTTCGTGTTAACCCGCTAGCCAAGAAGGAGGCAGAGCAAGTATATATGTATTTTCAGGCAAAGTTAGCAATTCTCTAAGATCTGACTTGCTTATGGAGGTGATCTGATTGCCACCCAGATCAAGTTCCCAGGTTTCTGCGTGCACGGAAGACTCGGTTTCGCACGAAATCTCAGTGGCTTGCGACCCGCGAGATCCGCGCCCTTTCATCTTTCCACTCCTCCTGCGCCCCGCTCGGCTTTCTTTCTTTCTAGGAGGTTGCCAAGTGGTGCTTCCTGAGTGACAGACATTTCAATAGAACTCCCCAAATACAGCGGAACAAAGAGATCAAGGCCCGCTGGGAAGATAGAGCAGATTTTTTTTTTTTTTTTACAAAACAAAATGAATAGTTTTAATTATGTCTTTTCTGCCTGCCGGCTCCAAAGAGCCCTCCAGCCCACCCCAGCCTCCCTCCCAGGCACCCCCCGGAAAATCTGAAGTCAGCAAACATGAAACACTCGGACTCTCCCTTCACACCTTTTCACCAGGGAGGTCTGAAACCAGGCTGACTTCCAGCAGGCCAGCTTTGTCCTTCACCCTTCACGGACGGGGTGTGGGGCCTCCTGGTGCCACGGAAGCAGCCCCCCCCCCACGTCTGCGAGTGTCTGTGAGGTGCCCCCAGCAGCTGGCCCTAGATCTGCAGCCGCCGGCCAGCATTTACTCACTGAGTTCCCAGCCGCCCCGAATCGGCCGTCTGCTCCCGTGGCTGCCTGGACTCTGCAAAGGGTGGGCGAGTGCTGGGCAGTGCCAGTGGCCGCAGGCAGGCCGCAGAGGGTCCGCCAGGGTGCCGGGGTGCCTGCTGCCGTCCTGTGCAAGGCCAGCCATGGAGCTCTGAGGTGAGATCGACCCTTGCAATCCCGCGAGATGGGGAGAGAAGGAGACACGTGGCCCTGGAGGCCACTGGAAGGCCTGGCGTTCGTTTAGGTTTCACAACGTGGGTGGTGTGAGGGGCTGGAGCACCGGGCAGCACAGCGGGGAGGGCATTTGCTTTGTACGCGGCTGACCCGGGTTTGATTCCCAGCATCCCCTGGGGTCCGCCCCCCCCGAGCACCGCCAGGAGTAATTCCTGAGTGCAGAGCCAGGAGTGACCCCTGCGCAATGCCAGTGTGACCCAAGGAGAAGGAAAAAAAAAAGATTTAAAAAGTTGGAGATGTGGGTGGTGGGGGGAGGGGCGGGGGTCGTGCTTAGAGGTGCTCAGAGTGACCCCTCGCTTGGGTCTCAGGTGGGCCGCCTGAGAGCAGGCTTGGGGGAACGGTCCATGCTGGGAATGGAATGCAGGGCCTCACCAGCGGGCCGCATCCCCGCACTAAAGTCTTGGTTCTTGTTCTTAAAGAAACAAAATGGGGTGGGGTGGGTGCATTTGTACCACCCCCGGCAGTGCTCCAGGATTACGTCTGTACTCAGGGAACCCGCTGCAGTACCCGGCTCAAACCTGGATGGGCTGCATGCAAGGCAAGACCCGTGTCCACCGGACTATTTGTCTGGTCCAAGCCTTGTTGCTTTATTTATTTATTTATTATTATTATTTTTGCTTTTTGGGTCACACCCAGCAGTGCACAGGGGTCACTCCTGGCTCTGCACTCAGGAATCACTCCTGGCGGTGCTCAGGGGAATTGAGTTGGGTTGGTGGGAATCGAACCCGGGTCAACCGTGTGCAAGGCAAACGCCCTACCCGCTGTGCTACCACTCCAGCCCCAGTTGTTGTTTTATTTTTAATTATTTAATTAACTAATTTCAACTTATCCCTTACACTTTATATGAACACTGTGGCTTACAAAGTCGTTCCCAATGATTTGTCGCAGGCACTCAATGTCCCACCACCATCGCACCTTCCCTCCACCAGTGTCTCCGATTTTCCCAGCCGCCCCTTAGGAGCCTGCCCCCATAGGAGGCCCTCAATAACCACCGAATATCATCAAGTCTTGGTTTTTAGAATGAAAGACATTGACCCATGAGTGGGTACAAGTATCAGCCACTAGAAAAAAGTCACCCTCAGCAAACTTTGGATGGTCCGTGAACTTTTCCGAAGCACACACTTCATGAAAACAAAAATATATATTTGGTTATACATTTTTGAACAAAACTCCCAATTCTCTTTTCTTTGATGGTCCCTTCCCACATGAGGAAGGCTCTTCTGTATTGAGTCAATAGTTAAGCGTCCACGAGGAACGTTAGAAATCCTGCAGGAGAAACACCCGTGGCTTAAGCATTGCTGGTCAGTCTCCGGAGCTTCCAGTACCCCAGCCACTGTGACTCAGCAAAGCCGAGACCCACAACCACCGAGTCAGAGGGCTGGGATTCTTCGCCCAGAGCCCAGGAGCCCTGCTTCCGTCTGAGCCTGCAGGCCAGGCTGGTCTGGGTGGGAAGACCAAAGACTTGCTCTCTGAGTGTGCTCAAGTTTCACCTCAGCACACTTTCATGAATTTAATAAATAGTACACTGGAAGGCAGAAAGCAGAACCCAGGCACAAACCTACAGATAAACGTTAAGATTACAAATGGGGCCGCATTCTTGGAGTGCGGGGTTCCTGCTGGGTCTTATCTGAGCTGAAGAAAGAGCTCCCGAGTGTGAATCAGCAAGATTTCCGTGGATGCCTGCGCGCTGCTTTCTTATTATCTTTACGACTTTCCCTACTTGTCAGTATCTGCCTCTCTGCCCCTTTGATTCTGCGTGTCTCTCCCGGTCTCGCCCCCCTCCTACTCCTCCCTCTCTTTCTCTCCCCTGCTCTCCTTTCCCCCTTCGTTTCTCTCCCTTTCTGTCTTATTTCTTCCTCCTGCTGCTTCTTTCCTTCTCCCTTTCTTTCCCTCTTGCCCCGTCTGTCCCTCTCCCGTCTCTCCTGCCTCCATTGTCCTGTGCTCTTCTGCTCTTTTCTTGGATCTTAATTGTCAGCGGAAGAAGCCGACTCTTTCGAGTTATGTAAAAGGGACTTAATTAAAGGAAGATTGACTAGATCACAGACATCTTGGGAGGGCTACAGAGTCAGACTCGGGGCCAAACCTCCTGGAAAGGTGCCTCAAACCACAACCACAGACGTGGCCAAGTGAGGAAGCTGCCTGCTGGCCTCCAGCCTCTTCCAGGCGGCTCCTTCCATGGGGAACCCTGGTGGACAGCACCTGGGGGTCTCTGAAGCTTCTCTCGATGCCCCCAAGCCTGTGGAGGGGGAGACGCACAGCCCGTTTCCCTGTGTGGCTGCTCTCTGCATTGGAGTATGTGGAAGGGGAGTGTGTGGGGGGATGTCTCTTGGACCAGTAGAACCCACATACTTGGTTTCTTGTCCTACAGAACACTGGAGAAAATGCAGTTTTCTGGACTCCACTAAGGGGAGTCAGGATTCTCAGTGCTCAACTATTCTCACTTATGGCAAGAGTTTTTAAGAAGGTACTGGGTCTCATAAATACTCCTACAGGCATAGGAAAGTCTTATTATCACCACTCACTCTTAATGACCCACACAATTGTCCACTCATCTATTCAATTAGCTACTTATCCACCCATCCATCCATTCATCTGTCCATTTATCCATCCAACCATCCACCCATCTATCCACCCATCCATCCCATCCAACCACCCATCCACCCATCCATCCATCCATCCATCCATCCATCCATCCATCCATCCATCCATCCATCCATCCATCCATCCATCCATCCATCTACCCACCCATCCATCCATCCAACCATCCATCCACCCATCTATCCATCTACCCACCCATCCATCCATCCATCTCTTTATCTATCCATCCATCTCTTCATCCATCCTCTATTCGTCCATCCACTCACTCACACCCACTCGTCACGCATTCACCCACCCATCCAGCAGCTCACTCACTTGTCACCTCCATCCATTCCTCCACCCCAACACCCATCCTGCTTTGTTTTGATAAACACTTACTGTGGGCTAGCCGAGTGTCAGGGAAGGTACTGGAAACTTTGGGAGGAAAACAAGCAAGATCTAGATGCAACGTTCACGTCCTGCCTCATCTAATGAGACAGATAGACAGTAGGTAGGGGCGTGGGACTCCGAGTGTGTGCTGTGTCTGAGATGAGGCGCAGGCCAGGGTGGGGGACTGTCTCCCCCAGCCCCCAGCCCCCAGCCGTTCTTGATGTGAGCTGGGCCCCGGTCTGGGGAGCACGATGTGCGATCCCAGGGCCCCTCCCCGCACCTTCCTGGGTCCCTGCTGGAGCTGGGCAATGGTCTCAGGCAGGAGGGCAGCGGGCACGCTCCTCTCTGCACCAGGCCTCAGGGCCCTGGTGTTTCCATCGGCACAGTAGACAGGCTGCCTGCTGAACCAGGCCGGTCAGACCCCTTCGGAAAGAGGGGATGCGAAAGTGTCCCCTTTAAATAATTCAGTGTAGCCAGAGTCAGACAGATGAGTCTGGAGAGGAAATCAGAGGCCAGATCTCCCAGGACTAAAGTCTGTCTTGCTAAGGATTCATTTTTTTCCTCCCCCTTGAAGCTCTGAGGAGACACTGAAGAATTTTAATACCTTTTCCACTGTTCCACCTGGGAAACAACTTACCAGTCTCCTCGGCAGAGCTCAGCTCATCCGAGGCACTCAACTCTTCCTTGGCTAATAAAACAGGATTGATCTTTCAGCTTCTCCAACTTTACTAGTTCAGGTAGTCAATGCTTCAGTATCCGAGCGACAATTAGCCCGAGACCAGGCACGGGAGGGGCAGGCAGGGCTGGCTTTGTGCTGAGTCTGCATTCTTCAATCAAGGCCCGCGTGGCCTCCGCTTCCAATCCGTCCACGGAAAGGCCAAAGACACAGCACGTAGATTTATAGACCTTTTAAACCTGATGCTGAAGAAGTTAGACCACTTCACAGTGGCATTCACCTGGGCTTTAAGCCTTTTATTGGGATGATATGTTTTTCACATCGAACACGAGAGCTGGAGAGAAGGAGTTTGCATCCTTGGGGGAAAGGAGATCAGCATTAAAGTTGTATTTTATTATGGAGAAAATGCATAAATCTTAAATATTTTGAGTCGATGTCGCAGGCAAAGATATAATTTAAATTGCTTCACTTACTATAAGCAACCCTCTCAGAATGTCAAAATTATTTTAACATGAATTTTTTTTAATTGCTATCTTCTGGAAATGGTCACTTCTGCCTGAGGTTTAAAATCTTCATGCTATAGCATTTTTCTGAAACAAGATTAAGACTCACAGGGAAGAAGCATGTGCCTTTGAAGGTCTAGGAGGTTCTCTGGGGCCTTATTTAGGGCTATCATAAACCGTCACTTCATTTTCCTGGGGTGGGGAGACAGAACAGCAGGTAGGGGGCTGGCCTTGTGTTTGGACCCCCCCCCATATACGCTCTCCCAGCCTGCCAAGAGTGATCTCTGAACACAGCTGAGTGTTGCCCCAAACCAAAAATGAAAAATAAAAAAGAAAGGAAAAAACAAAAGAAAGTCTTTGCAGAGTTAAATTTGGAACACTGAGTACACTTAAATTCTACTTACCAATATTGATGTTCTATTGACTATATATAACCAGGGATGAATTAATTTGTCTATCTGCCATCCATCCCTCGGGGTGCTGTATTTAGATTAAATGCCTGAAGATGCACACATGGCAGAGAAAATTAGCTTCAATAAGTCGCTGACCATCATTGTTCTTCAGAAAAATAGAAATGAAGAAAGCAACCGTTAAGTTGATGTTCAATATTGGCCATTTCCCTTCTAGCTGAAATCCCAATTTAAACTCAATTTACTAGTCAATTTGAGCATGGATTAATAAAAATATGCACCCTACAAAAATAATGTGTGTGTCCCCGGAGGTTGGTTAATCTTTCTTCTTCCTCCTTCAGCCAGGGGTCCAGTCTGTGCTTGTCCCAGGGTACCTTCAGCCTGGGCAAAGGGCAAAGGACAGTTACCAGGGAGAGGGAGCGAGTGGGCCTCAATCGTGGCATATCCACAGGGGCAGACAGCACACCTCACAATACTCCCCCACTTCCACCACTGACTCAAGAAACTGAAGTTGATGTACATAGCTGTGCCAGGTACCATTAACTTTGAACACCTGAATATGTGAGAGGACTAGGTGGAATTTAAGGCTCTTTGCTGCAAAAATTGGGAACACAGCGAGGACCGTCACAAGTAGGTGGTTTATAGCATTGACTGTCCAGCTGTGGAATGGCGGGGGGCCGCCTCGCGCTCTGGAGTCTCAGGCTGGCTTGACCGTGCAGGCGTCCACGCCGGGGTGGAGGATTAATCCCAAGCAGCAGAGGACTAACGGTTTCCATCTGCCTGTAATGGTGTCCAATGTACCCATGACTTGGCCCTGTCCTATGCAGGCCATTCTCACAACTCTAGACATTGGTTCCCACAGTCGTCCTTTGAGTCCGAGATCACCGCTGCCAGCCGCAGGCCGGGCCTGGAGTCTGCAGATACGGCCGCCTTGCCTTCACCCCTCGGCATTTTCAGTTCATGGGGGTAAAGGGATAGATAACAATGGGACAAATGTAGAGGCCGGAGAGCTAGGTATGTCTACTTGATGAGCAGCCAGGAAAAACGGTGGTGAATTCTGAGAGCAAGGCAGAAGAAAGAAAAGCATCGGAAGGTGAGAAATCCCGTGTCTAGAGACTGGAAAAAAGACAAGAACTCAGAGCAAACTTCCTGATGCCACTAGCCCAGGAGCTGAAGAGCACAGAGGGCGGGAGATCGTGCTCGGAGGGGGAAGAGCACAGAGGGCGGGAGATCGTGCTTGGAGGTAGCTGAGCATGGGTCTGCTCATCGTCCTGAGTCAGGGCTGCTCCATGTCAGGACTGGGCAAGGGAGGGCAGGCAGGAGGCGGGGAACAGAGGAACACCCTCGAACCCGACCCCACGGTCCCGTGTGGCAGCGGGTGATGCAGGGCGAGTTCGTCTTTCTTGGACCGGCCTTCCTGGCCTGGCCTTGCGAAACGCCTGACAGGGCCTTTCCACTTCTTCTGTAGTTTATGCAGCCGAGTCAGGAGTGGGAAGCGTTCACTGTGACTTGTTCTGAGCTCGGCTCCCGTCAAGTTCAGTGCAGGCATTCCGAGGGCTGAAGAAAACGGTGCTGAAATCTTGCACCGAGGTGGTCCAGGCGGAGTCGGAACACACATACTCCGAGAAACCTGTTTCCATCGGAAGCCACGATGCCCAATGGAAGCTCGTGAGCAAAGAAGAATTGTTGTTTCAACAAATTAGAGTATTAAACATCCTCCACACAGAGTCTGTTCAAAATGGATTAAATAGATAAGTGGGATTGATGGCGTAAATGTGTAATCGACTCTGGGCGGCCTGTGCCAGTGGCTCCCCCCAAGCCCCCCGGCTGGAGCTGCTCTCCGGGGTCTCCGCCGCTCACGGGGCCCAGAGCCCAGCTGGCCCGAGAGGCTCTGCACCCCTTGGCAAGTCCGTCTTTCCTGTGGTTGTCCTTCCCCTTGGTCTCTAAGACTTGCTCCCTCTGTGTGTCCCCCCTTTCTCTCTGGCTTCTCTTCACACTTTCCCTCTGTTTGCTTCCTCCACACCCAAAGGTTCCAGCAAGTGCAATTTGGCAGTATAAATTATGCCCGCAGGAGTGAGCAGAGTTTCTCTCTCGGGTAGCTCTGCGT
>NC_073302.1:297515208-297568177 GCF_027595985.1 Sorex araneus | reverse complement strand
GGTAGCTCTGCGTCCACATAGCTCATCTAAACTCAACTTCATTTTCCTGGGGTTTTATTGATTTTTTTTAAAAGTGGGAACTAAAAAGTATAACAACACACACATAGAGCACACATTGACACATGTGCCCACATATCTGCACACGTCTATATGTTGCATACATAAATCTACATGTAAAAGATACACGCCACAGAGGGAAACGGCACATTGTTATTAATCAATTCAAGTGATCCACTCAGGGATTTTTAGCTTATAAAGACTGCAAGAGGTGGTGCTCCTCCCGGGGGTGGGTGAGAGGGGGACAGGATGTTGGCTTGGGAATATTTGTCTTTCTCGACCGCAGCCGTGTCTTCCTTTGGGCTGGGAAAGTCAGGGAGAAACAGTTGCAGGCGTCTTTCAATAGCTTCCACCGATCCATTAAACTTAAAATAGATTAATCTCTGGAGACAGTCAACTTCCCGGACACAGCAATTACAGTGAAAGATGGCGAGCCCGAGACATCCATTTAGTGGAAACTACGGCCCCATCGAGTTCGCTCCCTAATTCTCATTCCCGTCCTGTGCAGGTCCGTTTCTCCAGCTCTGCCACCAAGCCCGTCAGTGCCAACCGGTGCCTGCCCTAAAAGGCAGGGAAATCTGCATCTCTCAGCACTGCAAGATACACGTCTAAATTAGGACAACTTAGGACACCTTGAAAAAATACTAAATTGCATTCTAAAATCTAAGTGAAGCCCGGGAAAATAAAATATGGTTTGGATGATAAATACCAACATGACTCCCCGAGCCCTGGACAGCTACTTTGAAAGGGAATATTTCTCCTTGGATCAGTAACTTCAATATTCAGGAATTCAAAGCGAAGGAGCACATCTATATCGTCTTTAAAGTTTGCTTCACGAGAAATCTATTCAGAAGCAAAATCCACCCGGTTTGATAGCGAGAGTTAAAGTTGGATTTGTATTTAAGCGGGTCGACTTCAAAGAAACTTTTACATGCACACAGAGAATGGGGTTCCGTGTCTATTCCTTCATTCTGCAACTAATACTTACCGAGAGCTGCTGATTGAGCAAGACGTATGATTTGTTTCCAAAGATTCAAGGAATCTCTTGAAATGGTAGTTTTGAGATTATCAGGTCTAACCCCACCCCAGTCCCTGGAGATCAGGAGAGAAGACATTTATTTTCCACCATGTGATGTTTAAGGGGTTCCTCCCAAATGCCGTTTGCCCCTGAACGAGAGTTTGCCCAGCGCCTAATCTCGGTAGCTGCAGTCCTGGGGATCTGGACACTCTTCAAAGCCTCTCAGAGTGGTGCGTCTGCGGCCGGCAGCTGAGGGTGGAGCAACTCTGGAGTATGTCACTTTGCTGTTCTGCAGAGCAGCGTACAAATCCAAATGCGCAGTGTTGGACTGAAACCCTCGGCCTGCTCTCGGAGGGAATGTGAACTGAGGCACAACATATTCTTGAATATTTAGAAACTTCTGGAAGGTTTAAGTTACAACTGTATATGACTGTTGTAATTAAACGCAATAGGTGGTTCTATCATAACATCTATGACAAAATAATGCCCCCAAAGCAACTTCAAGAATAAGTAAAACGCATTTCTCCTTGATTTATGATTCTTTGTTCTTTTCCAACTCCTCATTGACCAGGCACGCTCTCTACATTAGCCAGCCATGATGTGTTTAAATGTTTGATGCGAACCATTTTGCTCGAGCTACTGAATATCACTTACAGCATCCCACAACCTATCTGACTTCTTATCAATTTTGGATCCATAGTCGTTTTCCTAAACCTCTCTTGGTGGCTCATCAGAAAGTGCCTGGAGGAGGCAGCTGTGTTTCTGTGAAGCTCAATAATTATTCCACCTAACGCACGCGCGGCTACACCCAGGGAACTGGAATCAGGTCTGGATGGCCCTACCTACAGCTGCCCTTGCTTTCTCAGTGTGCTTTTTCTGAAAACCCGGGGGGGGGCGGGAGAGAGAGAGGGGGGGGGAGAGAGAGAGAGAGGGAGAGAGAGAAAGAGGGAGAGAGGGAGAGAGGGAGAGAGAGAAAGAGAGAGAGAGGGAGAGAGAGAAAGAGGGCGAGAGAGGGAGAGAGAGGGAGAGAGAGAGGGAGAGAGGGAGGGAGAGAGGAAGAGGGAGAGAGGGAGAGAGAGGGAGAGAGAGAGGGAGAGAGAAGAGGGAGAGAGGGAGAGAGGGAGAGAGAGAGGGAGAGAGAGGGAGAGAGAAAGAGAGAGAGGGAGAGAGGGAGAGAGAGAGGGAGAGAGAGGAAGAGGGAGAGAGGAAGAGAGAGGGAGAGAGAGAGGGAGAGAGAGAAAGAGGGAGAGGGAGAGAGAGAGGGAGAGAGAGAGGGAGAGAGAGAAAGAGAGAGAGAGGGAAAGAGAGGGAGAGAGGGAGAGAGAGGAGAGAGAGGGAGAGAGAGGAGAGAGAGGGAGAGAGAGGAGAGAGAGGGAGAGGGAGAGAGAGAGGGAGAGGGAGAGAGAGAGGGAGAGAGAGGGAGAGAGGGAGAGAGAGAGGAGGGAGAGAGGAAGAGGGAGAGAGGGAGAGAGAGGGAGAGAGAGAGGGAGAGAGAGAAAGAGGGAGAGGGAGAGAGAGAGGGAGAAAGAGAAAGAGAGAGAGAGGGAAAGAGAGGGAGAGAGGGAGAGAGAGGAGAGAGAGGGAGAGAGAGGGTGAGAGGGAGAGGGAGAGAGAGAGGCAGACAGACAGTCAGAGAGAGAGAACTAATTCCCAAATGACGCATGTGTTGGCACTGGCACTCTGGGCATGATAACGCTGACCCCCGAGCTCCTGCTGTTCCCCTGTGTTCCCCTGTGCCTAGGAGCCCGGAGCACGCCTCCTTCAGGAGGGACGGGTGCCCCACCCCAGGCCCAGCAACGCCTTGCGTGTGTGTCACTGGGCAGGCGGCGGGGCCTCAGTGCCCGGGCGACACCGCTGTCTTCTGCTGCCACACCCATGTGCAGTGAGTCTTTCATCACTGGCATCTTCATGCGACGGTGGCCGTTTCCTTAAACAAGCCACGCATGTTCCACCGTCTCGGGGGAGAGGACACGGGCTCGGGGAACTCTGTCTGCCACGTGATCCTGCCCCCAGCCTGTGCTCCCAAGCAGAGCACTGACCCTGCGCTGCCAAGCGTGTTTGCTGTGTCCCCGTGCAGGGAGTGCCGGGAGCGAGGCCCCCCCAGCCCCCAGCCACTCCAGGGCATTTTAGTCAGGTCTCGGGGGCACAGGGGGGGGTCCCGGGTTCCGGCACATTGTCCATGGGACCCGGCTCCATCCTAGGCCCCACCTGCCCCCACTGTGGCCCGGGACTCAGGAACGCAATGACAAGATGAAAGAGGGCTGAGGGCTACGGAGAGGGCCGGGGGGAGGGCGTGGGCAGGAACTCCGGGCCTGGGCACCTTCCCCGGAGCCTCCTGGCCTCCTGAGCGCCGCTAGGGTGGGCCTGGTGGGCCCCCGGCCCTGCGGAGTCCCAAGCAGGCCCTGCCACATGCCCTAGTGTTGGGCTACCAGCCAGGGGGGCCGGGCAGCGCCAGGAAGAGCCCCCTGAGAAGGACGGCGTCTTCACTGGGTCATTATTAGGGGCAGTATTTAATTCCCCTCTTATTGCGTCACCCCGAGGTGCAGTTACAGAAGTTTCTGGAGTGGAATTCAGTCCTACAATGCTCCAACACTCATCCCTCCCCCAGTGCACATTTCCCACCACCAATGCCCCTAGTTTCCTTCCTGCCACCCCCCCCCCCCAGCCTGCCTCTGTGACAGGCAATTTTCCTCTCCCTGGCTCCCTCTCTCTCTCCCTCCCTCTCTCTCCCTCCCTCTCTCTCTCCCTCCCTCTCTCCCTCCCTCTCTCTCCCTCCCTCTCTCTCTCCCTCCCTCTCTTTCTCCCTCTCTCCCTCTCTTCCTCTCTCTCCCTCCCTCCCTCCCTTTTTCTCTCTCTCCCTCCTTCTCTCTCTCTCTCTCCCTCCCTCTCTCTCTCTCTCTCTCTCTCTCTCTCTCTCTCTCTCTCCCTCCCTCTCTCTCTGGGCACTATGGTCTGAGACCCTGAGGGGCCAGCCTGCTTGTTCCTTTCCCGCCTCAGCACACATCTCCCATCCAGAGCATCATTGCCATCAATCAATTAAAAAAATAAACACATCAATTCAAAATTAAAACATCAATTAAAAGAAAAAAAGAAACACAAAGACTGTGTGCCTTCCGTGCATTACGGCCCGCTTTCAGGAGCCCGTTACAGCGTGTTCCAGGACCAATCCCGCCCCAGTGTCCCGTCCTCTCCCTCCCCTCCAGCCCGCCTCCTCCACAGGCTCCTTCAAAAAAAAAAAAATCCATTTTACGGAGGCCCGGGATGCACACACCGTTCGTCGCCACGGTTGTTAGTGATTGGGTTTCAGTCATGCGATGTTCCAACACCCGACCCTGCACCAGTGTTTGTTTTGGTAACCCTCTCCCCCCTGTGACCTTGTCTGTGTGACCCTGAGCTCTGAGCTTTATCAAGAGGGCACCTGGGAGACTGGATCGATAGCACAGCGGGGAGGGCATTTGCCTTGCACGCAGCCGACCCGGGCTCGATTCCCAGCATCCCATATGGTCCCCTGAGTACCGCCAGGGCTAATGCCTGAGTGCAGAGCCAGGAGAAACCCCTGCGCATCGCTGGGTGTGACCCCCAAAAGCAAAAAAATAAAAGAGGGCACCGGGGACCCTGTGTGTTGCTAGTTAGCCACAGGCCCCCTGGTCTGTGGATCTGGTGTTTTCTGTTCTCGGATGGACACTGGGCACTTCCTAGCCCGGGTGCTCTCCGGGACAGACCTCTAGGATGTGTGCCTCGGGCTTCCTCTCCGCAGGCCTTCTCGGAATCTGGTGACTAGCCCCCTCCCCCAGTCTCCCCCCTCACACCGGTCATCAGTGAGGCTTCCTGCCTCCATCCGTGTCATTGCTTCCCTCCTCCCCGGGAGAGAAAAGGCAGGGAATGAGCAGGTGGCTGAGCTCAGTCCCCTGAACCCGGGCTGGCCCTGGGCAAAGCCGGGGCCCTAGGCCCTGTCCTGTGGGCCCAGGCCCAGCCGTCGGAGCTGCGGAATATGAAAATCCGATGTCCTAGGGAATACTGGAGAGACAAGGGTGGACTAAGGCTCACGGGCAGACTCGCTCTTACAGGCATGTGCAGCCTTCTGATCCACGCCGCACCCACGTGATGCCTCGTGCACAGACGTGAGCGGGAGGGAGAGCGCGTCTGCTCTGGCGTTCACGGGACCCAGCACCGTTGGATGTTCTCCCTCTGCCAGCTCGAACTCAGGGGTCCAGGGGGACTCCACGCGGCCAGGGAAGAGGCTTCGGGCGGCTTTCTGCACCCTGCAGAGACCCTCGGGCCCCAGGTTCTGGAAGCACCAGGCGGTCTGCCTGGAGGAGGGGGCGCCCCTTCAGAGCGCGGGGCTTCCTGTCTCGCTTGGCTTTGTGCGACCGCCCCCGCTCCTCCCTGGCTTACTCTTTGCCCCGAGTAAATCCTCTGCAAATCCGCTGGTGGGAGCCCAGGCTTCCCTCTGCTCCCGTCCGGCCGTCAGTCTGAATCAGGACGTCTTCTCGGAGTGACCTCCCGGCTCGGAGGTCAGGAATGTCCCCCCCAGGGAGAGCCAGAGTTCACCTTCCCCGAGGTGTCTCTGTGCTGCCTTTCATTTACCTCTGAGCTTTAGCAGCCTTTGATTTTTCGGGCTCCAGGGCTTTGGGCTGCAAAGGAATCTGCGGGCCGGCCCCGGCCTCTGGGGCCGTGTGTCAGCCCCGTCCTGCAGGGCCGGGGGGTGGGGGGGCGGTCTCTGCTTTGCTCCTCGCTGAATCCCGAGGAACCGGCACCCTGAGGGCCTAATCTGACAGCTTTATCGTGAACAGCACCAGGGTTTCAGCTTGGGGGTGGGGGGGCTTCTGGGACCAGAGTTCCAGGCTTTCCAATGCCACCCCCCAGGGCAGAGGGGGGTCCTCCTCCAAGTCACTCGCACCCAGGGCCTCCCTGGGGTTTTCAGTCTGCTGAGGCTAGAGAAGAGTAACGTATGGGTCGCCCTCTCGCCAGGCAGAGCTGGAGAGGTTTCGACGGAAGGATACAAATCAAGCGCGGGAGGTTCAAAGGTGAGAAGAGACGGGTCTCTGAGTCACGGGGGGCAGCTCCAGGGCACATGGATTTGCAGAGATTCCCAGGGGCCGAGAGGGAGGAGGGGGCAGGCTTGGAACTGGGAGAACAGGCGCGGGCGCAGGGCTGGCCCCCGGGGGGGTGTGTTGGGGCCGTGTTTCCTGAGCGCATATCCCACGTGGAAGGGCACAGAAACGTGACGTGATGCTTGGAGCCAGCGGGAGGCCTCAGTGGAAGGATCTAGAGGGACGAGGAGGTGCAGGTCGTACACTGGGACAGAGGGGACTGCTTGGGTCACAACAGCGGAAACATACGTGATGCCACAGGACAACGCCACTTGGATTGAAAAGCCCAAACAGGACGAGGGCTTCGGAGCGAGCCGGTCAGCTGGCACCCCCGGGAGGCGAGGGCAGGGCAGGTCGGAGCCGGTCCTGCGTGGCAGGTGGGGTCAGGGACCGCTGAGTCAGAGACTGCGACCTCAGGGGTGTGTGTGTGCGTGTGTGTGTGTGTGTGTGTGTGTGTGTGTGTGTGTGTGTGTGTGTATGTGAGACTCTGTCATGATGCTTTGCCTGAGGTTGATCCCGCGGGGACACTGAGTAAGCAAATGACTAGGTCAGGGCCCTGCCAGGGCAAACCTCACTGGACAATAAAGTCACCGGGCAAACACCGTCACTCAGCGCCTTCACGGGAGCTCAAGAGGTCCTCACGTGATCCTGAAACACCGCCTCCCCGCAGTGAGTGTCTCTGTCCCTTGGAGACGGGGACAGGCAGAGAGCTCAGGGCCGGCGGCTGGGGTGCGCCGAGAGTCACAGCTCTGTCACCTCGTGCGCCCCTCCCCCGCACCACTGGGGGAACCCTGGAGGCCGCTAAGCGCTGGGCTGCCCTCAGAGGCGGGAGTAGCCCCCAGCCTTGGGACAGTCCGCAGCCCCCACCCTACAGAACATGGGCAGTGAGACGGCCTGGGTTCCATGAAATGGGTCTCCCGAGAGAAAACACAGAACCTCGGGCTCCAGCCCCCCTGACAGCCCTGTCCCCCTCACCAGCTCAGCTGTGACACTTTTTTTTTTTTTAAGATTTATTGTTTTGTTTTTTGGGTCACACTCGGCGATGCTCAGGGTTAGTCGTGGCTCTGCACTCAGGAATTACTCCTGGCAGTGCTCAGGGACCATATGGGATGCTGGGAATCGAACCCGGGTCGGCTGTGTGCAAGGCAAATGCCTTGAGCCCCAGCCTCTTTCCACCTTTTCTCCTTTTGTAGAAGTATCTTCTCACGTGCTCGTAACTATTCTGTATATGGAAGTTTTGTCACCATTAAATCTCATTCTGATCTTGTCGGTCAGCTCTTGTGTACACTCCCTGGGCACCCCCCTGCTGTTGACATTTTTTTTTTAAACCCATTTGCAAACAAAGAAATCACAATAAGAAAAAAAAACTGATCTTGTCAGAATTTTGCCTGTTCTTGGGGCAACGCTCAGAATCAATGTTATTCCCAGCTCTGTAATTTTCTGGGGCTTGCATAAGTAGTGAGCTAAATAGGAGCGACTAGTTCCAACTGATTTGTTTATCTCAGGGAGTTTCTGCCCAGAATTGCCAGCCAATTTGTACCCCTCCTGGACATGGAACACAGCACTGGCTTCTCGCTGCCGCCCGGTTCGGGCAATTCCCCTTTTATTTATTTCTTATGTACAGTGGATCGATAGCACAGCGGGTAGGGCGTTTGCCTTGCACGTGGTTGACCCGGGTTTGATTCTGCCATCCCTCTCGGAGAGCCTGGCAAGCTACCGAGAGTATCCCGTCCACATGGCAGAGCCTGGCAAGCTCCCCGTGGTGTATTCGATATGCCAAAAACAGTAACAACACGTCTCACAATGGAGACATTACTGGTGCCCGCTCGAGCAAATCGGTGAGCAACAGGAGGACAGTGACAGTGACAATACAGCGGGAAGTGCTGCACTCCCACCCAGCTCGCTCTCAAAAAGCACTGGTGTAGGGGAATTGCTTTCCATGATGAGGCTAGAGGCCATGGGCAAAACAAATGCGGCTACGTATTTATGGAGGGTTGAAAGCTACCAGGAAAAGCAGAATTTCCTTCTCTTGCCTCCTCTGCCCACAGAAGGTGAGAGAGAGTTCTCCACACTAAGCCGGAGAGTGGTCACCCGACCTCTGTGGTTTGTGTGGTGTGTGACGCATCCCTTCCTGCTGGCTCGCAGGTGCGTTTCCACCCTGGCGGAGCATTCCAGGGGGAGAGAATCTGCAGAGACTTGCTCCATTTCACTCATCTCTTTTAACTCTTGTGGGGTTTTGGAGATATCCGAGGGTGTGGAGACCCTCTGAGCCTGTCTGATGAGCCGCCTCAGAAACACCTTCCCAGGCAACACAGCAGGCGGCGTTCCGTACCCCCCCCAGACCACCGGAACTCAAGCCTCCAAAGAGCCGAGCGCATCCGAGAATTTCAAGCGTCAAGGCAGAGAGGCTTTCCGTTTGGGAATGCTTTCCGTTTCCTTAGCTTAGGGGAGCCCATGCAAAGTCAGACTTGCTCACCCTAAATCCCGTGCTCCAAACTCACTGCCAGCAATTCCACTCTCAAGTGAAAAAATTAATGTAAAAAAATAGTCGCCAGCCTCCATCCATCGCAGGGCTGCTGAGAATAGCCGGGACCTGGGAACCACCCGAGGTCCCACTACAGACGAGTGGGGAAAGAAAAGGTGGCGTGTGTGATCTCTGCACCGACACGGCGGGATGCTGGCAGTGGGGGGAAACACCAGGAATCCTGCTTGGGGGGACAATCTGGACGGGCCCTGGGGAGCAGAGCTAAGGGAAGGAAGTCAGAAGGAGCGAGACAAATTCTGGGTGGTCTCACTCGTCGGTGGTGTTTGAAGAGACCAAGCGAGAGGGCAGAGCCCCCCAAGCTGAACCGGCTCTGGATTCAAGAGCAGGGCTGAAGCCGCCAGGAGGATATGACTTGGGGTGTCTGTTCGAGTCTGGTTTGCTGGATTTCTGGGTTAGTTTACCCTGCGCTGCATTCGGAGTGACTCTCAGGCTCCTGGAAGTGCCCGGGGCGGCAGGCAGGCAAAGACACGAGCGCAAGCTGGACTCAGGCTCCCAGTCTGGCCTGGGCGCTGTCCCCAGCGCCAGTGTCTGGGTGTCGAGGGTGAGAGGAGGCGCTCCTGAAGCAAGGCAGCGACGGACAGCAAGGTGAGCGCGGTACAACGTGGAGAAAACTCACGCGGGATGCAGACACGTGCAATGTATTTACAGCCACACCGAGGGTCATGCTTCATAAATTGGCAAATGCAGTCATTCGCTGGCCACAAGTGAAGCTATAGGAGAGGTTTCCATTAAAAAAATGAAAGAAAAAAATAAAATAAAGGGGAGATTTTCATAGCAAATTGCTTCTTAGAAGAAATCTTAGGAATCACTTGGACAGTCTGGTTATACATATATCATCGTTGCACACACATGTATGTCATATGTAGATATATCAGTATATCTGTTTATAGGTTTTGGGGTTAAACCTCGTGATGCTGAAGACTTACTCCTGCTTCTGTGCTCCGGGTTGACTCTTGGTGGTGCTTGGGTGCAGTACTGAGGGTGGAACCTGCAAACGAAAATCAAGTGCCTTAATTCCTGGACTACCTCCCCAGCCCCACTGGGGGTGTTTTATTCATTTATTTTTTAAACCGCTTCCTACAACCTGCTTTTGCATTTGCACAGACAGCTCTGATGGATTCTTATCATCGTTATTGTTCCTGTTTTAGTTGTACTGGCCACACCCAGTGGGGACGAGGTGTGGGACAGTGGGCCTTTCTCCTGCCTCTGCATTCAGGGGTCACTCCCGTGGGGCTCAGGATGGAACCCGTGTCAGCTGCATGCAAGACAAATGTCCCACTTGCTGTTATGTCACTCTGACCTCCCGCTACTGGTGTTTTAAACCAGTGTCCTTCCCCTCCATGACCAGAGACAAGACTTTTTTTTTAAAAAAGCAGGATGAAAAAATATTAGAGCTTCTCATTATGGGGTTGATATTTGCTTAATAAAAAAAATGTGTTTATTGGCGTGAGATGCAATGAAAGAACTGAGGCACTGAGGGGTGGAGGGGCTGAGAGGACAGACGGAGGTCCGTATGGCTTACAGGGGCGGTGGGCTGAAGGGCGGGCTGGATGCGGGTAGAGGCAGGCCATGTCCAAGTGCTGCATTTGGTCAAACATCCTCTTGGTTTATCCCTCAAGATTTCCAAAGGACTTTGGGAAAGGGTCTGCTTGACCTCATTTTATTCTCATGCTAATTCTGAGTGAGCTGTACAGGACGTGAGTCACCGTGAGATAGGTTTTAGACTTACAAACTTTCCTGATCATGTTTCAGTCATACAGTGATTGAGTACCCATCCCTCCACCAGGGCCCATTCTCCACCACCAGTGTTTCCAGTATCCCTCCCTCCACCCTCCCAGCCCCCACCTCTGTGGCAGGCACAGTCCCTTTTACTCTCTCTCTCTTTTTGGGTGTTATGATTTGCAATACAGGTACTTGGTGACCATCATATTTGGTCCATAGTCTACTTTCAGCACACATCTCCCATCCCAAGCAAACCCTCCAAGCATCATTCACTTGGTGGTCCCTTCTCCATCCCAGCTGCCTTTCCCCCACCATGTGAGGCCAGCTTCCAAGCCATGGAGCAATCCTCCTGGCCCTTATCTCTACTATCCTTGGGTGTTAGTCTCCCATTCTGTTACTTTATATTCCACAAATGAGTGCAGTCCTTCTGTGTCTGTCCCTTTCTCTCTGACTCATTTCACTTAGCATAATACTCTCCATGTTGATCCACTTATATGCAAATTTCATGATTTCATCTTTTCTAACAGCTGCATAGTATTCCATTGTGTAGATATACCAAAGTTTCTTTAAGCAGTCATCTGTTCTTGGACATTCATTTCCCCTCCCCCACCAGATTCTGCGTACAGGACATTTTGATGGGTAAGACCATTGCTGTGCCTAATGGATCCAGGCTGGCCCAAACTGGCAAAGGGGACGCCTTCAGTCTTCATGAGCCGAGTTTGACGGCTCTAATGGGACAAGTGCCTCAAGATCAATGTCATTAAACCCACCAACCAAGAACAAGACCCTGAGTGCTCAGGGAACAGAGAAATGTAGATTATTTTAAGTCTGATCTTAAAGGAAACCACCCGGAGACAAGCCCCTGGGGACGAAGATGAGAAACGGTGGAGATGCCCCTGGGGTGTGCAGAGAGCGGCAGGTGAGAGGCCTTTGTCTCACAGCCTCTCCATGCAGCTGCCAAGGTGAGCTCTGGAACCCAGTGGGGCTCACCCACTCCGGGGATGGAGAAGATGAGATTTTTTATTTTATAAGAGTGAAGCAAGGTTGTTTTTGTTTTTTTTTTCTTATTTATTTATTTGTTTATTTATTTATTTATTTATTTGCTTTTTGGGTCACAGCCAGTGACGCTCAGGGGTTACTCTTGGCTCTGCACTCAGGAATGACTCCTGGCGGTGCTTGGGGGACCCTATGGGATGCCGGGGATCGAATCTGGGTCGGCCGCATGCAAGGCCAATGCCCTCCCCGCTGTGCTATCACTGGGGCCCAGCAAGTTTTTTTTTTTTTTAATTTTTTATTGTGGAAAGTTACAAAGTTACAAAGTTTTCAGGTTTAAATCTCAGAGCAGCAAGGTTGTTTTTGATGGAATGAAACTCGCATAGAAAGATGTGAGAGGACACAAAGAGCACAGGCTTCTCCAGCGCAGAAATAAGCCAGCGGAGAGAGTGGCGCGTGAGAGCGTGCGGGCGAGGAGAGCTTGGGGAGAGCCCCACGCAGCTCCCGGGAGGAGCTCGCAGACAATCCTTCCAAGTGGGCGTTTCTGCATCCTGCATCCCTGAGCGCTAAACTGGGTGAGAGCACAGCCTTGCGCTGCTGATGGTCAGCTCATAAGTTTACAGGTTCTTCTGTAGTTTCTCTCTCTGAGAGGCCCACCCCGTTACGGGTAGGGCCTTGGGGTTTCTGCATCTGGTTAGTGCCTCAGTTTCTCCGCTCCAAGGAGTTCAGGATTCATATTGCCGAATAATGTGGTCACCATGCCTTTAAGCTCCTTCAGAGATGGACAATTTCTTCTTTGTTCATTTGCTTTTTGGCTTTTTGGGTCACACCTGGGGCAATGCTCAGGGCTCTGCACTCAGGAATTACTCCCAGCAGTGCAGTGCTCAGCAAACCATAGGGGATGTTGGGGATCGAACCCTGGTCAGCCCATGCAAGGCAAATGTCCTACCTCCTGCTGTACTATTGCCCTGGCCCCAGCAATTTTTTCCTAAATTTGGTGATTTCCTGAGAGTATGTAACAAGGGCCCTGCCGTATTCCCTTCCCAGACGTTTCCCCTTCAACCTTTAAGGGTGACGTGGGGAGAGGCCTGGAGGGTGAGATTTAGAACTCGGCCAAGATTTCCTAGCTGGTGAGGTGAGGGTCCCCATCGAGGCTCGCCCCACAGTCTCTCGGGTTGGGTTGGGTTGGGTTGTTGGGTTATATGCAGTGGTGCTCAAATTTTGCTCCCAGCAGTGCTCAGGGGATCTTGTAGTGCTGGGTGTGGAACCCGGCACTCAGTGTGTGAGAACTGTGCTCAGTCACTGAGTCACTTCTCAGCACCCGATTCCTGTTTTTGTCTCTCCATTCTTCATTCTTAGAGCTTTGGGAGTTGGTATTATGAATGAGTTAATGCCCCCCAAATGTTATCTTATCCAAATCACACACACACACACACACACACACACACACACACACACACACTCACATACACAATCTACCTATGCAGGAGAATCAGACTCCCTATGTACTGGATTCTTTTCAGGATCGATTCCGCCCCCCTTGTTCTGAGTTGAGTGGTGACGCCGGGTCAGTGCTAGGGGCACTGGACATTTGAACCCAGGCCAGGATGGCCTGAGGCAAGGCCGGTGCATTAAGCACGGTGCAGGCCCTCTGGCCTCCTGAACGACATTTCTTAGGAAGCAAGTTCATCTGGAATGCTTTTGACTCACTTGCCGTGGTTGCCGTAGGTAATTAGCGTCTTCACGTGACTTCTCTCTCTCTAGAAATTGCAACACAAAAGCAGCCTGAAGCTTAGGAAGCCAGAAGAAAGACAGAGGTCTTCTGGGTTCTTCTCCCCGCAGCCCGAAGCATCTTTGAGGAAGGCGGAGTGGCCACAGGCCAGGGGACCTGCCCTCAGCTGGTCACCGATGGCTCTCGCTGGACTGAGAGCAGGGGACTTAGTGATCAGCTCCCGTCTAAACCACTTATGACCTTGCATCCCTAAGGGGGGGGGGTGTTCCTCTCTCAGGGGCAGCCCTGGGGGCCCCCACGGGGCCGGCACCATCATCCACAGGGATCTGCACCGAAGACAAACCCGTCCCGCCTGGTGACCAGCCCCAGCACATGCCGGCACGCTGGTGGGAAGCACGGGGACCGAGGGTCCTTCCCCGGCCACCCCAGCACGCCCCGGTCCTGAGGGAGAGGGGTCCCCAGCTGGTCCCCCTCCATGTCCGGCCGGGTGCAGGCAGGGCTCGGAGTAGGGGGCGTCCACGCAGGGCTGGGAGCTGCACAAGGAATGTGCGAGGACTCAGGCCGGGACTAGCTGGCGGCAGGGAGGGAGGCCCCGGCCAGGACGAGGCAGCAGGGGTGGGGGGAGAGGGCGCCAACCCGCCTGGGTGTGCTGGGGGTGGCAGCCCTGTCCAGGGAGGGCCTCCCGAGGGCCGCCGGCACCCCGTACCTGGAGCCGGTGAGACGTGATCGGAGCTGGAAGAGGACTCCCAGCCCTCAGCTGCACCTGAGGCTCCCGCGGTGGCGGCCGTGACCCGAGCCGGACACTCCCACCTTTTCATCTCGCCACACCTGGCCTGCCCGTCCCCAGGGCTCCCTAAGCTGTTTCTCCGGCGGGGGTGGGGGGATGGAAACACAGCTGCTCGCTTGCCGAGGCAGACACCTGCCGCGGCCTCTGCCAGGCAGCTACCTGGGCGCAACCGGACCCTCGCCGTCCGTTATCCCCTCCTTGCCCCCTTCCCCCTTCTCAGAGCAACTTCTGGGAAGTTCCTCCCCTGGGCGCACTCCGGTGCCTGCGGGAATGTCTTGGCGACTTTCTGTTTTCTTTAAATAAACACTTCACTTCAACCCGAACAGGGTGCTTGTCCTCAGTACTTGAATAAACACTTACTTTAAACATTAAAAAAAAAAAAGACCTCAACCTGCCCTGGCGCCATCTTGCCGCACTCAGCAGTGAAGATCCTGGCTGGAGGGCACCACAACACCGGAGAATGCTCTGGACCCCAAACCGATCTGGTACTCTCTCTCTCTCTTTTATTTTTTTTCTTTTTGGGTCACACCCGGCGATGCATAGGGGTTACTCCTGGCTCTGCACTCAGGAATTACTCCTGGCCGTGCTCAGGGGACCATATGGGATGCTGGGATTCGAACCCGGGTCGGCTGCGTGCAAGGCATATGCCCTACCCGCTGTGCTATCGCTCCAGCCCCCCCAAACAGATTTGATAACACCGGGGTGCCCCAAACGGAGCAGGTTTAGTCTGCCCGCCTTCACCAGATGGAACCCCGGCGACCAGGAGCTTCTAGAAACATGGCTCTGGTATGTGGGGACCAGGACTATCTCTCCAAACCACGCGGCCGCTTATGTGGCTTATGTGGCTGCGACCTTTCCTGATATGCAAAACAACACTCAGGAAAGGCTCCTCCCCCCACAGCGGCCATGACCCCAGAGGCACACAAACCAATCTCAGAACACAGCGCTGCTGGCAGAAATGCTCCTGGACTGTGAACTAAGCTACGGCCCCATGTCGTCCCAGGAGGGGAAGGGATTTTGTCCCTCGGCCTTTTCCCCTTTGCGGCAGCATGGGGGCCACCACCTTTCAGAGCCAATTGGACAGAGAGGTAGGAGCTTGCAGTGATGGGGCGCACAGGAAATCTCACGATGGAGGGGGGGGATGTGCGGAACCGGCCCTGCTCCCTGCCCAGACGAGATCCCTAGCAGCCGCCCACCAATGGCTCCTCTGCTCCTGAACGGCTGTGATCCCAGGGGCACACAAACCAATCTCGGAGTGCAGCGGCTGCTGGCAGAAATACCACTGGACCTAATTACTGAAATACCAGAATTCCAAAACTGCGTGACTGCTGTCTCGGCTGTGCGACATCATATGCTCTTCATTATCAGCAATAGGAAACAAATTATTTAACGATGCTTTTTCGGCAGGTCTGATTGTTGGGGGGAAATTCCAAATAATAATAGTGGTTTTTCTGTCGAAAACGGAATGTAAGCAAAGTAAAGAGAGAGTAAAGTGAAAATCATCTGCCACACAGGCGGGGTGGGGTATGTTGGGGTTCTTGGTGGTGGAACATGTGCACTGGTGAAGGGATGGGTGTTGGATCATTGTATGACTGAGACTTAAACCTGAGAGCTTTGTAACTGTTTTCACGATGATTCAATTAAAAAAGAAAAGAAAAGAAAAGAAAAGAAAAGAAAAGAAAAGAAAAGAAAAGAAAAGAAAAGAAAAACCCCATTAAAAAAAGCCAAAGCCACATCTGCAGATCATTTCGAGCAGATTTCTCTGAATTTAAAGCAATGGAGGGGCGGGTCACTCGGCCTGCAAGCCCCAGGTGCTCTGCTCGGGGTGACGCCCTTCACGCCCACTGACCCTCCAGCCCTCTGCCCACTCACCACAGCATGAGGCATGGGGGTTCTGAAGCTTCCGGGAAACTTAGGATTGAAGGTAGGTGGTTGTGTCTGAAGGCAGGGAGAGGCGGTTCTACACGTTGAATGTTTCTCTTTAGAATCTGTCGGAGCCGCCTAGGGATGCTGTGAGGCTGACCAACCACCCCCCCACTTGCACGTCCACTGGGTCTCCCCGAGTCTCAGTGACATTTGGGGGCGAGACACATCCTGCAAATAGTGTGTAAATGCTCTCACAGAGCGTGACCACGAATGGGGCCAGGCCGCTGAGGTCAGCCCAACACACACATCGAGTCAAGCTCAGAAGGAACTTTTTTTTTTTCAATTTAGGGTCACACCTAGCAATGCTCAGGGGTTACTCCTGGCTCTGCACTCAGGAATTACTCCTGGAGGTGCTGGGGCACCATATGGGATGCCGGGAATCTAACCTGGGTCGGCCACGTGCAAGGCAAACGCCCTCCCCGCTGTGCTATCGCTCCAGCCCGCCTCGGAAGGAACTTTTGCCACTGCCTGGTGTTTCTTCTGTTTCAGAAGTGCCCTTCTCATGCGAGGGTGCCAGCCCTTCTCCTCTGTCCTTTCACGGGACTGAAGGGGGCGTAGACGAGTGTCACAAGTATTAAAGGCCGTGTAGACATGTGCACTTTACGGGATCTCAGCGTTTCAAGACCTGTTTCAAGACCCCAGCTGTCTTCACCTCTAGAATTCTCACAAGCTGTTGTAAGCTTTTTTTGCACATGAAAAGTTATCATCTTGTTCCACTCTTTCTTTTATTTGGGGGGGGGGAGGCTCCCAATGGTGCCCAGGAGGTCTGGGACCCCTTCCCCCGACAGATGGTTTTCTCAATCACGAGGGCTGACAGTTCTGTGAGCAAGCCCTGCAGTACTGGTGATATGCGGGTCACTCTGGTGGTGTGTGGGTGGAGTCTGTTATTTCTTAAAATTAAAAGGGCCAGAGTGATAGTACAGCAGGGAAGGCACTTGTTTTGCATGTGGACAACCCATGTTTCATCCCCGGCATCCTGTAGGGTCCCCTGAGCACTGGCAGGAGTAATTCCTAAGTGCAAAGCCAAGAGGAACACCTGAGCATTGCAGGGTGTGACCAAAAAAGCCAAGATAAATGAATAAATAAATAAATAAATAAATAAATAAATAAATAAATAAACATGAGACCCTGGGGCCAGAGAGCTAGTCCAGTGGTTAGCGATCACACCTTGCATGTGGCCTATCCTGGTTTAACCCTCACACTGCAGGGTCCCAGTGTGGCCTGTGCAATCTCTCCAGTCAGCACTTAGAAAATAATAGTGACTCAGCACTTAACACGCGGGGGTTTGGTTTGCTTGCTGTTTCCTGTGTTTGTCTCTGGGCCACATCCAGCAGTGCTCAGGGCTTGCTCCTGACTCTGCACTCAGTGCTCACTCCTTCTGGGGCTCAGGGGACCACAGCAGGTCCAGAGACTGAGCCCAGGTCAGTCGCATGTAAGGCAGATGCCCCTGTACCTGCTGTACCATTGCTCCAGCCCCATCTGGACTTAACTGTTGTGGGACCAAAAGCAAATCTCCGTAGTTTTCTCTGGTGAGGACTTTGGAAAGGTCCCGTTTGCTTGACAGTCGCCAAAGCTCCCGCATGGGTGGGATGTGGGTGTGCCTGGCGCAGGGGGTGCCCGGGGTCCGCCAGCTCCCTAGTCCCTGTAGCCCGGGAGAGGGCACAGCACCAGCTTCGATACTGTGATGAACAAATATCCACAATGTTGGCGCCAAGGCAGCGTCGAGACGGACGCTGTTTCCTCTCCAGTCCGAAGGAGGCAAAGTGAGCTCTCAAGGACGGTCACTGCCCATCAGCCAGAAACCAACAGAAAGAGCAAGTCCCGGCCCCACATAATTCATCCCCGTTGTCCGGGTCTGAGGGAATCTTCGGGAGCAGACGGACGTCTTCCCCGTCTTTCCCAATGCACCTTGCTTTCAGGATGCTTCCAGGCACCCGGCTGCAGAGGCGTACTCGGCCCAAGCTCCTTCCTATCAAAACAGTCACAAAGTTAGGTATTTGGAGTTTATTTTATTGGTCCTAAGCAAACCACAAAACAGATAAAAACCATTTTATAGCCTACATCTGGTTGACTAATAAACCATATGGCCATCCATTCATGCCCCTGCAGCCGTAAGTCACTGTGACTTACGACCCAAGATAACGGTGGAGATAGCGTGGGCCGGGAAGGCCCACCCCACCCAGGCAGGGCTCAGCGGGACGCACCCTTGCCACCGGTGTCTGGCCTGCTTCGCTTTGTTCAGGTTATTGGACCTTATTTCTAATAGAACAGACGAAGGTCAGGAAGGAACCAACACATGCGTGCTAGACTTTATTTTTGATGTTTTGTATGTCGAGGCATGATTCTCTGGGGTTGGTCTCCAGCGAGCTCCTCTGTCTGCTCTGGAAGAACACTTGAAGGCATGAATAAACCGTAAGCCACTTTCTCTCTACCTTGCAGAGAGTTAGTATGTGGATGAGTGATGTATAAGAAACTCAAATAATTGCAGGGAGGAGGGGGTGGGACTAAAGACGTCTGAGGGAGAAACAGAGGAAGAGACAAATGCCATCCTCATAGCCAGTAAATTATTCCTTATGTCACTAGCACCAAGTGTAAGTCCAGAGCTGCCCACTGGTCATAGATCTCTCAGAAAAACAGGAAGCTCTAAACAAAATTTATCTTCAGGCCAAGTGTATAATAAAAATAAGATATTTGTATCTCACAAAATTGGATGGTATCCCAGTATCTCTTTACAAAGAATTCTCCCTGGCCCAAGGTAAGCAGAGGAGACAAGAAAGTTTAGAGAGTGTCCCTAAATCATGAGCTTTTGAAGTGCTTGAAATAAAGAACTGCTTTCTGCTTCCTCCTCCTCCACTCCCCCCACTTCCTTTTCCTTTCCCCCTTCCTTTGTTCTCTTTATTCTCCTCTTCTTCCTATTCCTCTTCCTCCTGATCCTCCTCCTTCTTTCTCCTCTTCCTCACCTCCTTCTTTTCCTCCTCCTCCTCCTCCTTCTCCTTCTTTAATCAAGACTATTATTTTATTTTTTACATCTTGGTACCTGTATTGGAAACTATATATACACAAAAGGTGTGTGTGAGAGAGAGAGAACGAGAGCGAGAGTTAGTGAGAGAGAGAGAGAGAGAGAGAGAGAGAGAGAGAGAGAGAGAGAGAGAGAGAGAGAGAGAGAGAGAGAGAGGGATGGACAGTTTCTCAGTTTCTGCCATAGAGGCAGGCTTGGGGTGCGGGGGCACCCTGGGGGGTGATGGGAGGGATACCGGGGACATCAGTGCTGGGAAATGTGCACTGGTGCACGGATGGGTGTTGGACCATTGTATGACTGGAACCTAATCGTGAACAGCTTCGTAATGATCTATTTCATGGTGATTTAATACAAAATTTTTTTAAAAAATTATCATTTTAGGGCAGTCTCAGTCCCCTAAGTTGAGGGTAAGTAGAGGAAGCTCCTATCCAACTGCCCTCGCCCACGTTTCCTCCTGTCAATGCCGCCTGGTTCCCAGAGGGCACCTCTGTGGCCTGTGCCAAGCCCGTGGGGCACAGCGTGAGAGTCCAGGCCTGGGGGTCGTCCCTGAGCACTCTCAGGCTGATGTTCCGCCGGGGGCCATGCCCAGGGCTGGGCACTGTGTAGTTCCGGACTGTGTATGTTGACATGTGTTCCGGCGGGGGTAGGGACAGGAGAGTTTCGCTGCCCTGAAACCCCTCCGTGCTTTCTGAAGCTCGTTCCACCCCGTCACAACCCCTGGTAACTGCCGGTCAAAATAGTCTTCATGGTTTTGCTTTGCCCGGAGCGCTGGTGAGTTGCGAAGCTCTAACCCATCGCCCTTTCTCGAGGTTGCTTTCACTTAGTGACAGGCATTCGTTCTTTTCCTCATCATCATCATCACCATCATCATCATCATCATCATCATCATCATCATCATCATCATCATTATTTGCCATAACTGGCAGTGTTCATGGATGACTTCTGGGTCTGCATTCATGGATCACTCCTGAGGGGCTCAGAGTTCCGTCGGGGGTAGCAGGGATCAGAGAGGGGTCAGTGGTGTGCCAGGCGAGCACCCTGCCCATGCCCGCTGGCCTCTGGCCTCCTGGGCGGATCCTTGGACACACTTTGCGGCATGACAGCTCACTGTCTTGAGTGTTAGATAGTATTCCATTAGCTAGGCCTCAGCCTGGTTATTTGTTCTCCCCCAGAAGGGCATCTTGGTTGCTTCAAATTCTATCAATCAAAATAATTATCCTATAACATCTATCTCCTGGTTTTTGCCTGGACATAAGTTTTCAACTGCTTTGATCACACACTAAGGAAAGCAGTTGTTTGTCTGCTCAAAGCCCACCACAGGAACCCCTCTGTCTAGTGAAGGTGGAGAAGAAGCCCAGGGCGGCTACGGGGCGGTATAGCTTTGGGCTTTGGGCTGTAGCAGGGGGCCGAGCAGGGAGCGGTGGCTTTGCGGGACTGTATATTTGTGGCCTTGTGGGCTTTGCGCCTCCTGAGGTGGATGGTGGACCAAACACAAACATTTGGCAAGACAGATAAGTAAATTGCCTAAGCTGTGTGAGCAAGAAGAGTCGTCTAGGGAAAGAAAGAAATGGAATCAGGGTCAAGAGCATTGAGAACAGGGAGATTTGCAACTTAAAGTTGGGGACAGGCACTGAGAAAGTGCCATTTGGGGGATGATTTCCAGCAGGTGAGAGACTCATCTAGCCAGCGTCTCAGGGAGCATCACTGTCACAAGAGGCCGGACCATGGGAAGCCTCCTCTTAGCACAGGCCTGGCCAAATGGGCAGCTTGCAAGGGGGCCGGCAGGGCGAGCCCTAAGAGAAAGGGCAACAGGGGACAGGTCAAAGTAGCCACAGGCTGTGAGAGGTGTGGTCACTTTGGGGCTGGTAAACATTATAGGCTCTTAGGCACTTCTCAGCAGTCTGTAAACCACTGGGCAGTTTTGAGGCGAGGACGGATTGGAACCAATCTGTGTTTTATCAGGATTCCTCTGACTGCTGAGTTAATGAGACTCAGGGTTAAAGCCGGGAGACCAGTTGTAAGGCTGGTCCAGGGAAGAGAGAAGGATGACTTCAATGGGGGTGAGGTTGAAAAAGCTGGGAAAAACGAGGTCTTGACTACCACTCGTAGACAAAGACCAAAAAGATTTCCTGGTCAATTGGAGTTAGAAGTTCATGTATATTTATTTTGTTTTCTTTTATTTTACGAAAACCATGGAAACATAGAGCATACGTCAAGTGAGATAGGAGCTGATGACAGGGTGGATTTGGGGTCAATATCAGGAGTTCAGTTTAGATTACATGACAGTGGAGATACGGCATACCATTTGTCCGGGACCCTAATGAATAACAAATCCTATTGTATACGTTTCGGGGATAGAGAGATACTACAGAGGGTAAGGTGCTAACTTCACACAAGGCTGACCCAGGTTTGATCTCTGGCATTCCATGGGGTCCTCTGAGAGCCCAGGAGTTATCCCCAAGTGTAGACCCAGGAGTAAGCCCTGAGTACCAAAGGGTCTGGCCTCCCTGCAACCCCCCCAAAGTTGCATTTAAATGTTATAGAATTAATTTTTTAATTAAATAATCGAGTAGCACTGCTATAACAGCAAACCCCAGCAAGCCTGTAAATGATTACGGTCTGGGAAACACTACTCAGATCACACATCTGGGGAGGAGGAGGCTCTCTCTGTGTCACTCTCGCGTGGGTCATATCTCTATTGCAGTAGACCCCTGAAAGCGCATGTTATGCTCATGTGAGCGTTCTCTTTGACTTTTGGACTTTTGTACAGCATAAACCTAAGCAACTCAGGTATTTTTTTATTCAAATGCAATTTGAATTTTTGGTGCCTTTTTTTTTTACCATTTTTATTCCTTCTTTGAGGAAATTTATGTTCAAATTTTTAAATTGAATCACCATGAGGTACAGTTATAAAGTGTTGATGGTTGAATTTCAGTCATACAATGATCGAACACCCATTCCTCCACCAGTGCCCATTTTCCACCACCAATGTCCCCAGTATCTCCCCCCAATCCCCGCCATCTCAACCCTCCCCCTGCTCTATGGCAGATGATTTCCCCCATACTCTCTCTGCTTTTGGGCATTAAGATTTGCAATACAGATACTTCGTATCTGTACTTGGTATCTGCTTGGTCCTTTCAGCACACGTCTCCCATCCTGAGCGATCCCTCCAACCATCACTGACTTAGTGATCCCTTCTCTATCCCAGCTGCCTTCTCCCCCAGCTCACGAGGCCGGCTGCCAACCATGGAGCAATCTTCCTGGCCCTTATCTCTACGTCCTTGGGGGTCAGTCTCCTATTATGTTATTTTATAGAACTGAATGCTTTTGACAGGGGAAGAAACTAGGTATCCCCACAATCCACAGAGAAGCGGCAGGCATTCTGGTGAGCAACGCGGCCCAGACAATGCTCCGGACCCGAATCGGGGCCAGCAACACCGGGGGGCCGGAAGGAGGAGGTGCCGCCAGCACACCTTCTCCAGATGGAACCCTGGTGACACTGGGCAGCAACTAACACGGCTCCAGGATTCGGGACTGGGACAGATCCGAGCCGCGCGGCCGCTAACGCTAACGCGGCCGCGCGACCTTTTCTAAAACCTGAAAACATACAATGTTTGAATGGAAAACTAATTATCAAATGCCTGCTTATTAGGGTTATCTTGTTTGGGGGTATAACTCCCACAACAATAGTGAGTTTTGTGTTGAAATATGGAACGTAATCAAGGTGAAGAGAAAATAAAGTGAGGTTCATCAGTTATACAGTTGGGATGGGGGGCAGGGGGTATACCGGGGATTTTGGTGGTGGAATATGGGCACTGGTGAAGGGATGGTGTTTGAATACGGTATAACTGAGACATAAACCTGAGAACACTGTAACTTTCCACATGGTGATAAAATTTTTTAAAAAATAAAGATTTAACAAAAAAAATAATAAAATAAAATAAAATAAAATCATAGTGGCTAAAATAAAATAAAAAAAAAAGAAAAAAGAAACTAGGTATCCCCAAGCGTAGACCCAGGAGTACAGTAGAAGTAGCTGTCGTAGTAGCAGCTTAAAGAGCAAGGGACAAACTAGTTTTGGTTCCTTTGGCTTGTTCAGTTCGGGGGGCAGGATAAAAGTTGGTCCCCCCTTTGATGAGGACTCCGGCAGGTCCAGGGACACCCTGGAGGCAATTGGAATGAGGAATAGCACAGAGCTCGTAGGCAGATAGATGGACACAACTGGGGGTTACAGTTACATAATACCAAGAACTGTATCTCTTTTTTATTTTGAAGGATAAAAATTATGTCTTTAGAAGTGGAGTTCAGGTGCACAGGGCTAAAACACGAATTGCAAGGAAGCAAGAGAAATCTCAAAAGAAATCCAGGTGGGGCTGGAGCGAGAGCACAGCAGGTAGGGCATTTCCCTTGCACACAGCTGACCTGGATTCAATTCCCAGTATCCCATAGGGTCCCCTGAACACCGCCAGGAGTAATTCCTGAGTGCATAAGCCAGGAGTAACCCCTATGCATCACCAGGTGTGACCCAAAAAGCCAAAAAGAAAAAAAAAGGAAAGAAAGCCAGGACTTCTCATGGATTAGACTATCGTGCACAGGAATTGGCTTCTTTGTGGTGTGTGAGTGCCGCCGCTAGAGAGAATCCAGCCCATGTGAGATGCTCACCCTCAGGGTCTTGAGTTAAGCTATTAAATTTTGGAGTTAAACGTCATCATGCAGAGTATCCAAAAATCCTACAGCAATAGGAGCAGAGGAAGCAAAGCCCTGTGATCCCGGCCAGCTCCTGGGCTCCGGGTGGGTGAGGTCTCCGGGCTCATCCTCTGGACGGTCTCCATTTCTACCACAACGCACGCGACCTGTGGTCACCATTTGCCGAGTGGTGCTTCTTGCTGGGTTCTCTCCCACTTGGCCTGTGTTTGCATTCCTAGGCTTCTAGAAAGTCGAATTGTGACCGAGTCTCTCTGTCCCCAAGTCTCTTTATGGCAGTTTTACTGTCTAGCATAAGCCCCGGACTTAATTCACTCTAAGGTGAAACAATAACTCTGAGAACAGGGAGAAAGTTGTTATTTCTGTGAGATTGAACTGAAAGTGGCTGCTCTGGAAAATGGAGAGAGTAGAAGAGAAGAAACTTCTTGTTGAATTAGATGTGGGAGAGGGAACTCAAGAGAAATTGAGTGAAAATGTCAAATTGTAGAAAAATCTGACTGTAGTTCTTGATCTGCTCTAAGATGAGTACAATTGAGAAATGAGTGTGATGTTGATATGGGCTAAAACACGACCCTCAAATGTATATTGTGAGCTCGCTCCCGGCCCCCGGTAGTTAAGAATACAATAGCATCTGGAAACCATGTTTTTAAATGAGTGATAAAGTTTAATGAAGTGATTAAAGCAAAACCCTAATTCAACCAGGCTGGTGTCTCATAAGATAAAAATGTAGATGGTAGGAGTGTGTGAGAGCAGAGCACAGAAGGAGAGAGAAAGAGAGAAGGGGAGGGGAGGGAGAGTGGAGAGAGATAGAGAGGGAAAGAGAAAGAGGGAAAGAGAGAGAGAGGGAGAGAGAGGGAGGGAGAGAGAGGAAGAGAAGGAGAGGAAAGGAGGGAGAAAGAGAAGAGAGAAGAGAGGGAGAGAGAAAAGAGAGGGAGAGAGGAAGAGAGGAAGAGAGAGGGAAAGTGAGAGAAGGGAAGAGAGAGGGAAGGGAAGAGAGAGGGAAGGAAAGAGAGAGGGAAGGAGAGAGGGAGAGAGGGAAAGGGAGTGAGAGGCTGAGAGGGAGGGAGAGAGAAAGGGAGAGAGGGAGGGAGAGACAGAGGGAGAGAGAGGGAGAGAGGGAGGGATGCGGGTAGCTGTCCACCCAGCTCCTGGCCCTCCTCCTGAGCTCGGGCCCTTCCCCTGCCTGGGCTGCATCTGCTGTGCTGAGTTGGGTCCTAACCGTGGGCTCCCAGGCGGCTCCTCCCTGCCCTATGATGCACCGAGAGAGTCACCAAGGGCAGAACAATTAGATACTGTTCTGGAGTTGGAGGCTAATAATAAGTGCCGTGAAAGACACACAAAGGAGCCTGCTCCGAGGCAGGAGGGCATGAGTCAGTGGGGGCCGAGTCCTGCTCCGGGGAGAGGCCTGCCAGCTGAGCTCCTGGAGGACCTGACGTTCACTCTTCGCCTGTTTGCTTTGGGACCACACCCTGCAGGGCTGAGAAACTACTCCCAGTGGAGGCACGACTCCCGGCGTTCCCAGGGCCAGCTGGTGCCAGGGACCGAGCCCAGAGTCCCTGCAGGTGAGCCAGGTGCTCCAGGCAGGGGGAGTCTCGCAGACGGGCTGCTGTGCGTCCAGGGGCCCGAGCTGGAATGGGCGGTGGGTCCTTCTGGTGGTGGCTAGACTTCCCAGTTGCTACCACTCACTCCCTGCCCGCTCCTCAGTGGTCGGTGCTCAGCTTCGCTGAAATCATTCTCCGTCAAAACCCGGGCATCTGCTCCTCGGGGAAATGACATCTGCTTCCCGTTGCTCCTACCAAGTGCCCACATGCCGGGCCGGGACTGTTGGGCGTGCTCTTCTGAGGTTCTGTGGCTGACGGGTCTGCGGGGCCTCAGGGGGCAAGGCCGAGGTGCCAGGATGCCTCTGCTCGATTGCTGGAGGCGTCTGTTTCTTGCTTTCTCCAGCGTCTAGATGCCACCACTCCCGCCCCATCTCCTGCAGAACCTTGGCCCGCAGCCACTGTTCTCGGTCTTCAAGCAGAGGGAAACTGAGGCTGGCTCCCCTTGCGGTGCCGACTTCACTCTGACTATGTCTCCACGTTCTACCGGGTCCATGTGCACCCTCCGGGACCCTCTGCACACCCCCCTCCCCACCCCCAGCAGCTGCCGGCAGCCGTAGCTCCTTCTGTGGATCGAGCTCCTCTTGGCATGTTGATGAATGGTTTTTACAGAATCGAGAACCAGGCGATGGTCACCTCAGCGGGGTCATTATTCTCTCCACCATGGGGGGCTCCTCACTTTCCCCATCTATGTCAGGTCACCCTTTTGCTCTTGCACTGTCGTAGAGATAATACAACCCAACATACTACTGATTAAAAACATACTACTGTGTATTTGGTTGGTGTGAGGCTTCCGAGAGCCACCCAGGAGGCTTGAGTGTCCCGGTGACTTCCTGCCAACTGGGCCGGTGGTTCAGGGCGAGGGCCCGAGGACCCTGATACCTGGGCTCTCTGGTACCAGGGATTATCGGGCTGCTGTGGTCAGAGGCGCCCCCGGTCACACCTGGCGGGCCTGTGCTGCCGGAGATGGAGCTGGGGTGGCCGCAGTATTAGCCAGCCCCTAGGAGTCTCGTTCATTAAACATTCAAAATGAAAATGTAAAGACATCGGTTATCCACTCCTCTACCGTGCCTTCCCCTGTCCTCAGGGAAGGAAGATGCTGGTCACAGTAAGTGCCCCTGTGAGGCCCGGCCAGGGACACGGGACAGGTGGGCATTCCTGGCAGAGAGGCCTGGGACAGCACACTCTCCCTTTCTGGGCCAGGAATCATCATCCGGCAACTCTCTGAGTACTCGACCCTGGAACTTAACCAAAGTTTCCAAAATAACCAGTTGTCGGAGTCCAGAATGTTCTTTAGTCCACTCCTTGTGCGGGGCACCTTGCCACAGCCCCCCCCTCTCCTGCCGCCACTCCTTCCTTGGGACCGTGCCATCTTGCCAACCATAACGACCACTTCCCCTGCACCTACCTGTGGCTTGCTTCAATTTCCTGCAGTTCATTTCACTCTGTTGCCTTTGAGTTCCCGAGACGCCCTCTGGGGCTGCACAGAGGCGTCCTGCCTGCCCCCCACGATGGTTCTCCAAGACCAAGGGGTCCAAGGTGCATGCAGGCGGGGGAGGGCTCTGCAGGAAGGGGTGAAGGTGCTTAGTGGGAGCCGCTGGGACAGGAAGTAGCAGTGAAGACCAATCTCGGCCTGAGCTTTGGGAGCCAGCGGCCGTGGTTTCCGCTGCAGGGGGTATTCAACGCATCTCCCGTCCCGGGACGGCTTAGGTAACAAGCGGGACCCTCGGAGTTGTCTTGCCAGAATTTCTTCCTCTCCTCCAGTTTGGATGATGGGAAATTTGATATGTTTAGGTCGAGTCAGCTGGACAGTGCCAGCTTGGTGGACAGCGTCCACCTAAAGCAGACCGGCCAGGGGCCTGTCCGCCGGCTCCTTCCCACCCGACAGGTCCTGAGGTGGAGCTTCCCGGGAGCATCCTGCGGTTGAGCTTCTTTTCAGCAGGTTGGATCCGGTGCTGACTGAGCCGGCGTGCCCCATAAATGCCTCAATCATCTCTGTGGTCTGCGAGCCCCACGGTGTCCGGGTTTAGAGCGTCTCTGCGCAGAGGGAGGCCCGTGGGCCGCCCTGTAGCTCCAGGGCAGGGGACAAGGCCAGTGAGTGGGGCCCGACCCCTGGGGCCGCCAGCCCGGGCTTCGTGACCTTCAAAGACGGCCCAGGCTTTGATTTTGCAGGGGTGTGGTGGTGGCTGGCGTTTCCATCTTGGCTTTCAACACCATCTTCCTGAGAAGGCTCTCTCAGTCCCAGATGTTTCATAGCTTTTAGGAGCGGTAGCCCCGGACGCAACCGACAGGAATGAAGTAAACAAAAGTTTGACATCACTATTTTATGATGTTCTGAAGCAGAGCGAGTGCTTACGGAAAACACGGGCCTTCAAAGGGGAGCAACCTGGGCACCGGGAGAAAGCGGATTGTCTACAAGGAGAGCTGCAGGAGACCTACTGGGTCCCTCCCCCCACAGAGCGAGGGAGGTGAGCAAGGTTGATTGGTCGGTTGATTGATTGATCGATAGGCGCCTAATTCCTGGGAAGCTGGGTGGGTGGGGGAGGTGGGCAAGGGGGCTTATCAATAAACTGCAAAACAGGGGAAACACGGGAAATGCAGATTTGACAAATTAGGGCTGAGATTAGAGCGTGAGGGATGACAGGGGTGCTGAGCCTCGCCTCTCACCAGATAGAATCCCGCTGGGCGACGGCTTCCTCTGCCTTTGCGGGGCACCACGGGGAGAAGAAACATACCGGCCTCACAGAATTCGCAGTCTTTGCTTTCAGTTCGAAAGATAAATTTGCGTGTTAAACATTAAGATGCAGTTTAATACCTACTTGTTAGGAACCTTTGAAGAGAGAAAATGGGACACTTTGTTCTGGCGTAGATGACTGGCTTGCATTTGACATCACTTTTATCACTTTTCCTTTGAAAGATGTTTCTGACTTAACTCTTGACCTCTCCGAGGAGATAAAAGTCCCCTGTCCAACTGACAAGAACGTATGTTTGTGCGAGGGGAATGCATTCTGCAATCACAAGGCTGCGGTTCGGTGGCCTCCAGATAAGACAGTTTGCGGCACATATCAGAAATGCAAGTGTGCGCCATCCGTGTGCGAACCTGCTTACAAGTTTATCAGCTACGGGGGGTGCACGTATGATGTTTCTACACAGGGAGCTGTTTGCTACACTCTGCCTCAAACAGACCAGAGTAAAACAGAATCCCACACTGAATGGATGCTCATGTCATGTGCTCAGGGCCAGAGAACAAAATCAGCGTATTTGTATCAATATGTATATGTATATATATACACAATATGTTTATATACAATATGTATATATATACAATATGTATATATATACATATGTATATGTATATATATACACATTTGCTTTTTGGATCACACCAGCAGTGCTCAGGGGTTACTCCTGGCTCTGCACTCAGGAATTACTCCTGGCGGTGGTCAGGGAACCATATGGGATGCCGGGGATCAAACCCGGGTTGGCTGCGTGAAAGGCAAACGCCCTCCCCACTGTATGATAGCTCCAGCCCCTCAGTATGATTTTTTTTTTTTTTTTTTTGCTTTTTGGGTCATACCTGGTGATACACAGGGGTCATTCTTGGCTATGCACTCAGGAATTACCCCTGGTGGTGCTCAGGGGACCATATGGGATGCTGGGAATCAAACCTGGGTCGGCCGCATGCTAGGCAAATGCCCTCCCCGCTGTGCTATCGCTCCAGCCCCAAGCCCCTCAATATGATTTTTATATTTGAACAAAATAACAGTGGTTCTATTTCAATAAAATATCTGGAGAGGTACATATACATATGTATATATGCTCCTAAATATTTATTCACACATATATACACATGTGTGTTCACACACACACACGCGCACACGCACACACTGTTGCCCTGTTCTTCTCCTGCTTAAGTTGGCCTGCAGTGTGGCACCCGTCTCCAGAGGCTGACCTGCGTCCAGGTGGTGTTCGAGGCGGCCAGGCTGAGACCTGGTGTGGCAGAGTTGGCCATTTCACTGAAACCCTCGAGCACACCACTCCGACGCGGGTGGCCGTCTGTGCATTTAATCACACTTTAGTCTCTGCCCCAAACCAGTAGTTCCCGAAATTCAGTACGGCCCCAGAGTTCCCTGGAGGGCCTGCTAGCCCCAGCCCAGAGTTTCGGTGCGTCGGGTGGGTCCTGAGAATGTGTGTCTCTAGGATGCTCCCAGGGGACGCTGAGGAAGCTGTTCCCGCGAGCGCACTGCAGAACCACTCCCTCAGACAGCGCTGAGCTAACCCCAGGTCTCCGGGGACTCCTGGAAGCACCTTTGGAAGGGAGCTCTCCTCCTCCGACTGTGACTCAGCGAAGCAGGCGGCCTCCGTGCTCTCCACGGGCGCCCCGTCCTGCCGCTGTGGGAGGGGCTAGGCTGCACAGTGCCCCCGGGATGGAGCACAGCGTGCTGCACACAGGGCAGGGTGTCTGAAGCCGTCCAAAGCGACTCACGACCGGGGAATGGGGGGTGGGATGTCTCCCACCTTCCCTGCCGGAACCCCGAGCGCATTAGGTGAGGCTGGGGGAGAGAGAGGCCCGTCGGGGTGGTGCTCTGGCTCCTCTCTCTTCTCTACCAGCTAACACTTCTGCAATCTGCACGCGGGAAGGGGTTCTCACGGCCACCGCGAGAGCTGGCTCCCTGCGCTTGGACCCTCGCCCCCGCCCTGTGGGGAATAAGTCTCTGCTGCTTCTACGCCTTTCAGTCCTTGGTGCTTTGTTACGGCCGCCTGAGCTGCCGCGGTCAAGTGGATGCTCAGAGGGAAGGTGACCACAGTGATCTTTCCAGCTTCTTTTAAAATAGGGTTTCCTGAAAGGTAGCAATAATGAATGAGTCAGGGGGTCAAATGCTGCAATATGTGAATTTTGTTTGCTCGTTTTGCTGGCAATGCAGGGAATTGAACTTAGGTCGCCTGCATATGAGCCAGGTACTCTCCTCCTCAGACACGTCCCTGAAGCTTTTGCTGATATATCGATGGAATTCTGATAGATTCCAGAAAGATATTTGGGAGAATTTAGATTTTGATGAGAACTTCTCTGTATCGATGCTTTCATTCTGTGGTGTGCCTAATGTACTTATCTACTAAATTTCTAAAGGGTCTACATATATTTAAGAGGATGTATAGCAAGCATATAAAACCCAGAATTTTACTGGTACTAATTTACCAGTATTTTATCAATATGTTATCAATTATGCAAATTGCAGAGGTTGAAGCAGACATTCAGGTTTTTAAGGGATGACCTAATTTTAAAATGATATTAAGAAATAGCATAGCCCGATGGTGTCTGCTCACTGTAGGAACACGAAGAGCACATTGTTACTGCAGCCCCTGTTGGGCTACACTAGCATATGACAGGGACAAATGAAGACGTTACTGGCACCTGCTCGAGCAAATAGGTGAACAATGGGATGACAGTGATACAGTGACACGGTGATTAAGAAATAATGTAGGCATTGCTCAAACACAACAGAGAGTACATAATTGTCCTGTTTGAGGAACATTTATTTGTATCAAAAAAAGAGTTATAATTTGTTTAGATAACCTGATCTTTACTACGACTTACAATGTAGATTGTCAAAGAATTTGTGCACGATTGACATTTATTTGCTAAGACCCGGATTTCTCCACCTTGCCCTGAATTTCTCCTGTGTGTGTCTGTGTTTGTGTGTCTACAGCCCCCCCTTACCATTCTGTAGTCGTCAGAAGCTTGATGAAATGCCCGTGAGTCTTTACACATCATTTCATAAAACAGGATTTCAATGGGAACAAAGCAAGTTTTCTTTTTTCCCTTCTTACTTTTTAAGCAAAGAGATTTCTTTTTATAATCAAGACAATATATTCTTTTAAAGTGCTATTTCTTGACATTTATAGTGTTGGTGACAAGGTCATAATTTCCATGGTAATGAGGTGCCTTTAATAATGCATAATCCCTGCCGCAGAGAGCAGCACGGCTTGTCACACGCTCTTCCACGGGGCGTGTTTCCTGCCGGAGCCCAGGAGCCTCAAGCCGGCCACACGTGACTCCGCGGCCTTCCGTCCTCGGGAATGTCCTAATCCCAGCCCTTCCAACTGTGCTTGAATAGACCGAGATGCTCGGAGCCAGGAGTCTTGGACTGTGTTTCTGCTTTTGTTGCGGCCAACGGCCAATTGTGAATAAAGGGTCTCAGCATATTCTCATGCGCTCGTAATGGCCAGAGCTGAGAGTGAGTAGGAGGTGAGAGGATTGGAGTCAGGATCTTGGAAACACTCCTGGATTTTTTTTTCCCCCCAACACATGCAGGATTGCCGCCGCTCTAGGGGAGAAAGCTCCACAAGGCGTGAGCAGGGGTGTGGGTGGGTGCGCCCTGGTGAGGTGAGGAGCACCCAGGGGGTGAGACTTGGGGGAGTGCTGGAAAACCATGACATGCAGGCGAGGCCCCTTGTGGATGTCCCCCTGATTCTGTGTGACCTGTGTTGGCATCAGCAATTCCTCTGGAGGCTGCCACCCAGGGCTGCCTGGCGTGTGCTCTGAGCATGACACAGGCTGTTGTCTAAAGAGCCTTTGATCACAGCGTTCTCCGGAACGAGCCCGGGAGGAGCAGGGCAGCCAGAGTGGCGGCTTGACAGACTCAAGGACCAATCCCCAGCATGGTGAGAGCCCCTGCCTGCCCACAGGTGTCACGCTGGAGGCGGTGGCGGACCAGGAGGGCCAGAGCGGGGCTGCATCGCCACACCCAGCCATTGAGCTTCTCGGCTTCATTGGGTCAGTAACCCGGGCAATGGCCCCAGGCCCCCTGCAGCACCCCCAAGGCCAGGTTTCAGTCATCTGCAGGTATGGGACAACCAAGCTTTCACAGAGGCGTCTTGAAAATGCGACAGGATCCTTCTGCTCGGTGGATAAGAATCGAGCCAGGGGGTCTGTGACCCTGGGGTAGATGAAGCAGCTGGTAGGAGGAGTGTTCGAGAGAAGGACCCAGCCAACATTTGCCGTTGTGGGATTCGGTGAAAGAAGCCAGGAGGAGGCACCGGGAGGGAGTCGCTGATGCCGATTGTCTGTGAAACGTGGGGCCCGTCCAGGGGATGCAGGTGAGCATCTCCCGGGATGCTTGGAGGGAGGAAGGAAGGAAGGAAGGGAAACAGGCCGACGGCCGGAACCCGTTCATCACTGACCCCTCCCAGGCCGGCGACTGAAGTGGTCCTGACACAACGGTCTTCATTGTTGTCCCCTCCTCCTCCTCCTCCTCCTCCTCCTCCTCCTCCTCCTCCTCCTCCTCCTGCTCCTCCTCCTCCTCGCATCTCCGGCAGGTTTGATCTGGACCATAAAGTTTGAAAAATTGCCCTTGCGCCTCCCGCTCCAGGTTCTCTTTCATGCTGGAGCTTGGCAGAGTGCAGGGGCGCGCGAGGCTGCCCAGTGTCTGCGGGATTTATCAGCCCGCATTCCACGTTGATGGCGGATGTGTCTTGTGTCATCAGGAGCAGAGGACCGAGAAGTAACACGCTTTGGCATGAAACATCTTTGGGGGGGGTGGGGGTGTTTCCTTTGGGTTTGTTAGATGCTTCCTCCCCTTTTCACTGGATAAAACATCGTGTGCTCAGACCCTCTGAATTCATCTAGTGGAAGGTGTTTTACACAATGATTTATTTTTTTCCTTTTTGGGTCACACCCGGTGATGCTCAGGGGTTACTCCTGGCTCATGCATGCAGGAATTACTCCTGGTGGTGCTCGGGGGAACCATATGGGATTCTGGGAATCGAACCTGGGTCAGCCGTGTGCAAGGCAAACGCCCTCCCCACTGTGCTATGGCTCCAGCCCTCACACAGTGATTTATTAAGTGCCAGGTTGAATTCCTTGTTGTGCTGCTCTGTAGCTAAGCCCAGGGCAGACTTTCCTTTCTTGTATCGCTGCTGTCGGCTTGTTGGCATGTCCCCGACAGATGAACTCTGCTGGGTTTTGCCTTTACCTCTTCTACATGGGCTTGGTTTTGCACAATTCCTGGGTGCTTTTTCAAGCCACGGAGGCTAATTTGAAGGCACACAGCTGCCAGCTCTCGTTTGATGTTCACTGTTTCACATGGTAGTTACCCTTATTTCTGTTCTGAGAAATTAAGCAAGACCTGCCTGTAAAGCATGTTGACTAATACGACCTACACTGGAGGCAGGGGCTCTGTCGGAGTCTGCCTTATTTTCTTAACTTGGTTAGTCCCAAACTAAGGGAGTAATTCAAAAGTGATTTTTATTGTTGCAACCCTACAAACTTCTCTCTCGAGAGGTAAAAACAAGCTGATTAACTTTTGGGGGGAGGTAATTTGATTTCATCTTATTCTCATGTTTGTTCTTGGGTAGTGGTACAAAAAAAAACGAAGGAAAATAGTATTTGTTCTCCACATTCTGTAGAATTATATTAATTATTTTTGGATGGAATTGCTTAAGCACTTAAAATATTGGCACATAGTACTGAAAGCAAAATATTGCTAAAGAGCTCTATCTGTTAAACACAATAATATATTAACATTTTATAGGCATGTTATACTTTTGTGAAAGAATTGTTCATTGTGACCCCTCTGAACTTGAAATATTTTCCATTTTATAATTTTAATTTTTTTGTTCTTTTTTTTTGGGGGGAGGCACACCTACTGGTTCTAGGGTCTGACTCCCAGATGTGTGCTTGGATCCTCCTGGTGGGCTTCAGGGGTTATGAGGTGCTGGGTTGGCCATGTACAATGTAAGCACCCTATCAGTTGACTTGCTATTTTATTTGTATTGATCAAGTCTATGGTTTTAAGCTGTTCATAGGAGCAGGAATTTTTGTAAATGTAAGTATTCTTCTAGGTATTCTGGGGGAAAAAAAAGACTATCAAAATTTCAGAACGTTTCCACTTTCTGTTGGTTTGTCGCAGGAGATGTTCTTGCAGAAGGTACAAATGCATGCTTGTGAGAGAATGTAGAGATAATATAGGTGATAACAGTAACTAACTCTCCTTTGTGAAACACAAAACATTCAGAGAGCAAATCCTGAATTCTCAGCAGAGAGGAAATTCCCTGCTCCTTGTTTATTTCTTTGTATTATACCGGTATGAGAAGATGGCTGTTGGCTGAACTGATTATGGTAATGATTTTGCAGTATATGTAAGCTCAAACATGTTATGTGCCTTAATCTTAGTGTTTCCCATTATTTCTCAATAAACCAAGAAATAAAATACATCACCTCTAAAGGGGATGAAAACCCTCACGTCTAGAACCCATTTTGAAAATGCCTCTAACCTGAACTATTTAGAAATTTGTCCGTTGACAAGAGTTCTTCCTTCTCAGCTCTCTCTGTTCATCCTTTTCTCAGGCTATTTTCCCTGGAGCAACTGTCCTTTCTGAGTCCTGAATGAAAGTGAATTAGCTAAGGTCTGGACAAAAGAAGGTCAACGGAAAAATCCTTGCTAGCTTAGCTGACTCCAGACTTCCTATTTTCTTCCATCATTTTGCATATTCTATGTGTTCCCCATCTACAGTTACAAATTCAAATTTTCTAACCAGTTCCTCAATCCTGGATGTGAAGCATCTAAACCTGAAGGTCATTCACATGCAACATTTCAAGACGTTTCTATCCGGCTGCATCCCCCAACCTTCACAGGCCTGGACGTGTTTGCAGAGGGCGTGGTTCTATTATTTCTGCCTGCAGAACCGTCCAATTCAAGATATGTTGGCGAGAGCTTGCAAAAAAATTCCAAGGTCTAAGTCTTATGAATGCTGACGGAACCATTTCTGGGTGGTCCTTCATCTAAGGGGGAAATGCTTCCTGAGGGCTTGGAAGCTGGTCTCTATGGAGACCAGATCTAGAAATGATTTACCTTAGCCTGATACACTTGTAGAACCAGATTTTTCCAGCTGTGCATAGTGATTTCATAAATCCCACAGTAGGATTGTTCTGTGTTGCTAAAATGGTATTTCCAATTAGGCACAGTTATGAGAATGATTAACCTAGTATCTTTCCTTATATTTAAATATTTTCTTCTCCTTGTGTCTATCCACCTCTTTCTGAACTGAGACATCAAAAGAACTGAATATTCAGTGGGAAAGATCATCTCACTGGCATATGCGATTTAGAGAGAGCGGGAAAAGTATCTGGGCTATCCCTATGAACACTAGGTATTCATGGATAGGATTTGAACCCAATTATTCCAAAACCTTTCACACCAAAGATTTTAGTTGTCCACTGGTATAATTAAGTGTAAAGGTATTTAATTTTATAATTTTAAAATTTCATTTTCTTTCATTTTTGACTCTTGGGCCACAGCCTGTAGTGTTCAAAGTTTATTCCTGGTGGGACTTGGGGCACCATATGGGGTGCTGGGGGTTGCCTTGAGCAAGACAAGCACCCCACTCGCTGTCCTCTCTGCGGTCCCAGGCCTTCTGATTCACAGGAAGGCTAAATGATATCAATCTGTTGGTAATTAATTTGTCAAATAGCCCAATTTACACAAAGTCCAACTTCTGCTCTAGCGTCTAAGAATTACATTGGAGATAGAAGACTCAAAGCAAGGTGTCTTGGAGGGACAGTGAAGCAAAGAGGAGACATTTTCCTCCCACATGATTTAGAGTATCCAACAACAACAACAACAACAGGAGAATAAAGCAAGAATTTGTTATGTGATATTAAAAAAAAAACTGCCATTTTCTTATTTCTCATTTTTTTTTAGTAAAATGTTTTTCAATTTTCCAAGACTGTATTGATTTCATCATTGGGCTCTCTTATACGAGCAGAAAAGGCAGTTTTCATTTCTTTTCTCTACCTGTCTCCTGCTGATTGTCCCCGGTTTCCGGGGCTTTGCTGGGCTCTCCCTTGTTATAGAAGAATGTCGACAGAATCTCTCTCGGTTGCAATTGCGTTTATTGTGGACTAGGAAAGAATGGAAGGATCTATCTGATCGCCTATGCAGTTACGGACCGTGTACCTGGTCTGAAAGGAGAGCAAGTGTTTCTCCCACCCCAAGCTGAGCTCTCAACGGGAATCAGTTTCAGGATGGAACGGACCCTCCAGTTCTCAGCTTTCAAAAAATGTTGAGGCGGGGCTGGAGCGATAGCACAGCGGATAGGGCGTTTGCCTTGCACTCGGCCAAACCCGGGTTCGATTCCCAGCACCCCATATGGTTTCCTGAGCACCGCCGGGAGTAATTCCTGAGTGCATGAGCCAGGAGTAACCCCTATGCAACGCCGGGTCTGACCCCCCCAAAAAAAGCAAAAAAAAAAAAATGTTGAGGTGACCCTAGGTACCAGCCATTGAAATGAAGCTTCTGATATCGCTGGAATAAGGTCAGGTTTTCTGATTCGTCGTGAAGCATCTCTGACAAAATTGAGATTTATGGGCCTGGAAAAGTCCATTTTGTTCATTTCCATAACTCTAGGAAGATCCATGGGGTTCATTGTCCTGAATAAAAAGCCCATTTCACCTGTGCTTCGTGGCTGGCTGGCAGCGATATATTTTTCTGGAAAGAACACATGTTCTCTACCTGGTTCGTTTTCTTTTCCTGAATTGTATACTGATTTATATTTTTATGAAGCCTTGGCCAGCCTACTAAATGTCCGCTTCTTCGAGACACGATGCTAAGCTGTGTTTAGTGACTGAACTCACGGTGGCAGGGCGGGCTGGGTGAGGGGCACCAGCTCGGATCAGTGTTCTGTGACAGAGGGCTGGAGCACAAATCTAATTTTACAGGAAATTGCTGCAAAAATTGATGTCACATAATGGCTATAATAGAGAAAGGTATTTAAAATTTGCATGCTCAGGTGGGTAATAAGCACTTGGAAATTATCTCCGTCCACTCGAAAAAGGCACATTTGCTAAAACAGACATTACTGTTTTTTGATAGCCCTGGATCAGGTTATTAATTTTACCTTTTTTGGATTTGCTTTTTACTATTAAGGTGACTTTTCTTCAAGCATATTTTATTTTGGATGATTCAAAGGAAGTCGTATGTGAGCATTCATGAATTTGAAATATATATATGCGACGTATGTTCTCCTGCTTTTTTTCCCCTGAAATATTTTGTATATTATGTTTTGTTAGTATGTCCATCCATCCATCCATTCATCCATCCATCCATCCATCCATCCATCCATCCATCCATCCATACGTATTTCCAGAATGCTACTAGAATGCTGGGATTTGGAAAAACCATTCTCTTACCATATTCTCTGAATAGTTTTGGTTTGATGTTGCGTTGTTTTGACCCAGAGAACATGAGCCAATCTGCAATTTAACCATGTGTGTATATGTACGCATGCTTGCTTGCCTGGAGGACCAGAGCCACACATACGCCACTTGACTTTGTTCTGTTTTGTTTGTCTCTGGGTCCCACCCGGTGAGGCTTGGGGCTCACTTCTGGTTCTGTACTCGGGGATCACTCCTGGCAGTGCTCGGGGGTCCCCTATGCGGTGCTGTGGATCCAAACCATGATTAGCTGCTTGCAAGGGAAGCACCTGAGCCCCTGTGCTCTCTCTCGTGCCCCCACAGGCCCCCTTTTATTATAAAATCAATTATTAAGGGGCTTTTACTGTTCTTGGGATTCCTTCTGCGTTTCAATGTTGTAAAGGGAGAGCAGGAGCTGAGAGTCGTTCCTAAGTGGGAGTGTTGATACCATCGCCAGAGCCGCTCTACGGGGGGGACACGGGGCCCCACATTGCAAAGGGGGCAGATCTGCACGGGCGCGGGGCAGACTCGGGGGGCGGCTTCTCAGAGAGCAGAGCCCCCTGAGACAGCCTCTCGTGGGGGGTGTTTGGGCGAGTTTTCTGAGAGAGCGAGGCCGGGCTTAGCCTTCCTGGAGCCCGTCAGCTGTTCTCTCCTGCTGCGGCCTCGGGCGAGAGTGTTCCCAGTGGTCTGTGCTTTAACAAACACACCAGCTCCAAAAGAACTTTCCAGAAACCTGCACGGCCTTAAGTGATGCACGGTGAAGGACACGGAAGGACGGGAAAGTCAGCGGCTGCCCCGGACTCATCCACAGCAGAGTCCTCGCGGGCTGTCCGTGGTCAGGGCCCAGAGAGGTGCGGGGCTCACCCCCTCCGTGTCCCCCTTTGCAGGGCATCTGGGGTGGGGGGCGGGGAGCGGATGTGCTGGTCTGTCCACCAGGTGCTTCACGAGGCTCCCACGGCTCTGGAGGGTTCCAAGCTGACCTCCCGCTGACCTTCCTGGCAGAGCTGCTGCTCCGAGCTTGTCCCTAAGGAGTCGCTAAGTGGCAGCACCCAGGGCCTCTGCACCAGGAGCCCCAGGCCCTTTGCACCAAGAGCCCCAGGCCCTCTGTCACTAGGAGTGCCACTGCACACCCCACCTCCCAGTCTTCCAAATACCTCACATCCTTTCATCCTGAAGCTACTAGGCCTGGAGCACAGCGGGGAGGGCGTTTGCCTTGCATACAGCCAACCCGGGTTCAATTCCCAGCATCCCCTATGCTCCCCCTAGCATGGTCAGAGTAATTCCTGAGTGCAGAGCCAGAGTAGCCCCTGAGCATCACCAGGTGTGACCCCGCCCCCCCCCAAGAATGTAGCTATTAACCTGAGTGCCCAGGGCAGGCTGGGTACCCCGACGTTGGGCTCACATGCAGACGGGAGGGACGGGCACATGGAGGCCAGCCTGGTCGGCAGAGGAGGCCTCTGCTCTGTCAAGGGCCATTTGGGGGCTTGTCAGCTCTTCAGGCCTAGGGACAGGCCGAGGGGCAGCCTCTGTGCCCCCAGGAACAAGCTGTCATGAGTCCACAGGGCGTCTATGGCCCTCTGGGCACCCCCAGCCCTGTTCTGGGCCCCACTGTCTGCAGGGGAGCATGTGTGAGTGCCTGTGTGCGTGTGCGTGTGTGTGTGTGTGTGTGTGTGTTCATGCATGCACGTGTGCATGGCATTTACAGAAGTCTCATGTGTGGGCCCAACTTGAAGCATCTCTGGGCCTCAGACACTGCAGGCGGCCTGGCTGGTCCCCTCCCACTGCCCGTGGACACCCCCACGGAACGCTCTCTCCGGGGCCTGGTTATGTCACACAGAAAACATGAGCTCCTCGGCGTGTGCATCTGTGTAAACACTGTCGTCACCCTGTGGAAAAAGCTGTGGTTTGTGATGTAGAAATGGGAGCAGGGGAAGGAGGAGGGCGGGGGGAGGCAAGAGGAAGGGAGGAGAAGAACTAGGAGAGGGGTAGGAGGAGGATGGGAGGAGTGGGGGGAAGGCAAGAGGAAGGGAGGAGAAGAACTAGGAGAGGGGTAGGAGGAGGATGGGAGGAGTGGGGGGAAGGCAAGAGGAAGGGAGGAGGGGAGGGGGGAGGGAAGGGAAAGAGGAGGGCGGGGAGAAGGAAGGGGAGGTGGACTTGAGGGAGAAGAGGAAAGTGATGAGAGAAGAGAGAGAGGAGGGTGGAGGGGGAGGGAAAGGAGGGATGGAGGAGGAAAGAGAGGAGGAGGAGGGGAGGCCAGGAGGGGAGCAGGGGAGGGGGAGGCCGGGAGGAGGGGGAGGGGAGTAGGGAAGGGGGAGGACAGGAGGAGGGGAAGGCTGGGAGGAGGGGGAGGCTGGGAGGAGGGGGAGGGGGGTAGGGGAGGGGGAGGCCAGGAGGAGAGGGAGGGGAGTAGGGGAGGGGGAGGCCAGGAGGAGGGGGAGGCCAGGAGGAGGGGGAGGGGGGTAGGGAAGGGGGAGGCCAGGAGGAGGGGGAGGCCAGGAGGAGGGGGAGGGGGGTAGGGAAGGGGGAGGCCAGGAAGAGGGGGAGGGGAGTAGGGAAGGGGGAGGACAGGAGGAGGGTGAGGCTGGGAGGAGGGGTAGGGGGGTAGGGGAGGGGGAGGCCAGGAGGAGGGGGAGGGGAGTAGGGGAGGGAGGCCGGGAGGAGGGGGAGGCCAGGAGGAGGGGGAGGGGAGCGGGGGGGGAGGAGGGGGAGGGGAGTAGGGGGGGGAAGGGGAGGGGGAGTCCGGGAGGAGGGGCCTCTGGGCTGTGCTGAGCTGTCCCAGTGGGTCTGGCTGGTCCCAGCAGGCAGCAGGTGGGGCGGGGTCTCGAGGAAGCCCCCCAAGGCTGCGTTGAGGCGCGGTGTTCAGCTGGCCGGGTGGGTCCCCTCTGTGCCCGGTGCTGTGACCGGCCCCTGTGCCGGCGGGGAGTCTGGGAGCCTGGAGTGACTCATCCCGGTGGCTGTGCAGGGCGGGGCGGAGAGGGTGCCCCCGGGGTCCCGGCCCCAGCTCTCTCCAGGGCGTCCTCGGGCCGCGGGGCCAGCAGGCTACAGTCAGGCTGGGCCTCTGGGCCCCCCGGCCACCAGGGGTCGGGAGCCACGGATGCTTCTTCCCCAGGCCCCGGGGCTGGAGCTTGGGGGTCTGCGCGTGTGGTCTTGCCCGTGGAGGCCGCAAGGAGGCTCTGGGCCTCTGACATCGGGGGCAGCACCCCGGAAGCCCACTCACCCCTGGCCCAGCCTGGGCCCTGGGCTTCGCGTGGCCCCTGGGGAGAGACGTGAACACTCCCAGAGGTCTCTCCGCCCCCTCGCCCGGGGGAGAGCAGGAGAGGGGGTCTGTGAGAGGGACCCGGAGCACCGAGATCGGGGAGCGAGTGACCCTGGGAGCTGGGGGGGGAGGTGTTGGCTCGGGGCCCAGTGAGCTGGTGAGCCGAGAGTCAAGCCGAGAGGTCCCTGGACGGGGCCCTGTCCCTCTCCTGCGGAGTGAGCTGGCGGCTGGCAGATCCCCCGGGTCCAGCTCATGGCTCTTCCTGCGCCCACAGGCCCCCCAGTGTGGGCGGGGGGGCCGGGCCCCAGACCCTCCCGTGTGGGGCCGGGCATGGGCCCTGCACAGTCCCCAGCAGACGGGGAGGGTGGTCACAGCTCTGGGCCCTTCCTCACTGCACGGGAGTGGGTGTGGGGGGCTCGGTGGGGAGAGGAGAGGGAAGGGGTGCAGGAGGCGGGCCGGGCCTGTGACCAGGGACCCCTCACCTCCACTCCGGCTGCTCCAGCCTCTAGAATCAACGTGTTTTAAATGAGTTTAGACAGAGAAAATCTTCCACTCACCTCAACTCACCTCCTCCCCTTCACCTCCTCCCCTCACCTCCTCCACCCACCTCCTCCCCCTCACCTCCTCCACTCACCTCTTCCCCTCACCTCCTCCACCCACCTCCTCCACCCACCTCCTCCACTCACCTCCTCCACCCACCTCCTCCCCTCACCTCCTCCCCTTCACCTCCTCCCCTCACCTCCTCCACCCACCTCCTCCACTTACCTCCTCCACTCACCTCCTCCCCTCACCTCATTCCACTCACCTCCTCCCCCTCACCTCCTCCCCTCACCTCCTCCCCCTCACCTCCTCCCCCTCACCTCCTCCCCCTCATCTCCTCCCCCTCATCTCCTCCACTCACCTCCTCCCCCTCATCTCCTCCCCCTCACCTCCTCCCCCTCACCTCCTCCCCTCATCTCCTTCCCCTCATCTCCTCCACTCACCTCCTCCCCTCACCTCCTCCCCTCACCTCCTCCCCTCACCTCCTCCACCCACCTCCTCCACTCACCTCCTCCACTCACCTCCTCCCCTCATCTCCTCCCCTTCACCTCCTCCCCTCACCTCCTCCACCCACCTCCTCCACTCACCTCCTCCACTCACCTCATTCCACTCACCTCCTCCCCCTCACCTCCTCCCCCTCATCTCCTCCCCCTCATCTCCTCCACTCACCTCCTCCCCCTCATCTCCTCCCCCTCACCTCCTCCCCCTCACCTCCTCCCCCTCATCTCCTCCACTCACCTCCTCCCCCTCATCTCCTCCCCCTCACCTCCTCCCCCTCATCTCCTCCCCTCACCTCCTCCCCTCACCTCTTCCCCCTCCCCTGAGCCCCAGTCCCCTCATCGCCTCCCATTTATTCCCCCCCACCTGACCCACTGCCCCGACCCCACTCCGGTTAGCCCCTCCGAAGGTCTGCGCCCGCCCCTGCTTCCCCGTGACTGCCATCCGCTGATGGATGGGAGTCTCCTGGCCGACGAAAACGCCCACTCACCCATCAGGTTCTCTCCCGGGCGCTGTGACGGCCCTCACGGTCTCCATCCAGGTGTGTGAGCGGACAGGAACCGGGTCTCTCCACCTGCCTGCCTCGACTGGCCTGCTGAGTCTGTCAGTCTGTCTGCCCCTGCGCCCCTCTCCTCGGTCCACACTCGTCTCTATCAGTCTCCGTGCCCTTCGGTGCCGCTGCTCCATTATCACCTGTCAGTATCGTCCATGCGTCCTCCACCACCCTCTCTGTCTGTCTGTCTCTGCTGGCGCACACGGACACACACACACACACACATGCACACACACGCGCACACACACACGCACACACACACGCTAACACGCATGCATGCACACACACGCACACACATGCACACACGCACACACACACGCACACACACGTGCACACACACGCACACACACGCGTGCACACACATGCACACGCACACACACGCGCGCACATACACACATATACACGTGCACGTGCACACACATGTGCACACACATGCAAGCACATGCACACACGCGCGCACACACACGCCCGCACACACACACACCTGCACCCGCACCCGCACACACACACGCCCGCACACGCACACACACGCCTGCACCACACACACACACGCCTGCACACACACACACACACACACGCCCGCACACACACACACACGCCCGCACACACACACACCCGCACACGCCCGCACACACACACACACACACACACACCCCAGACAGACCCTGCTCCCTCCCGGTGCCGGTTGCAGCCTGCTCACTGAGAGCCCCGTGGCCCACCACTGCCCCCTTGTCTCTGGGCTGGGCTTCTGGTGGTCTCTCGAACGGCCCGTCGTGGCACACTGCCGGTCAGCTTCTCAGTGCGGGAGTGAGAGGCCCAGACACCGTCCCCTAAGCAGTGCCCGTCTCTGCGCTCTTTCAGGAGGCAAAGGGAGTGCCCACCGCCCAGTGCTCCAGGGCTCCTGGCCAGAGGATGGGCTTGTTGAGGCGCCTCCCGGGAGCGGCCCCATCCCGGGCTCCCCCCACCCCCCGGAGAAGGACTTTCATCCCGCAGCCGCAGCCGTGGTAGTAGCGATGCCGACAGTGTTTACGGTCCCTAGCCCGAGTCTCGGCCCTGGCCTGGCCCCGGGAGCTGTTCCTACGAGATGGGATCGGAACTGGGAGCCCTGGGGAGGGGAGGGGCGGGCGGGCGGGGCAGCCCCAGGTGCCCGGGGTGCGGTTCCCACGCTCACGGCTCTGTCCAGGCGCGGGCCGGCCTCCTGCGCCCGGCCGCCTGGCCGCAACTTCGCAGAAAATGGGCTTATTTAATAAGGAGGGACCTTGATCTTCGTCCAGACCCACAGTGGAAACTTTCAATAGGAGAAAGTCTGCTTAATACAAGCGCTTTGCAAACACTGAATCAAACACACTCACAGTTTTGTTTTGCTCGTATGCAGCTTTGCACAATAGGTTCCATCTGGGAGAGCCACACTTCCCGGCGGGGGGGGTTCCTTATTGTATTCCCAGGAAAGTTTGAGATCACCACTGTGTATGTGTGTGCATGTGTGCGCGCGTGTGTGTTTGCGTGTGTGTTTGTGTATGTATATGTGTGTCTATGTGTGTGTGCATGTGTGTCTATGTGTGTATGTGTTTGTATGTATACGTGTGTGTGAGTTTGTGTGAGTTTGTATGTGTGTTTGTGTGCGTGCGTGTGTGTGTATTTGTGAGTTTGTGTGAGTTTGTATGTATGTATGTGTTTGTATGTGTATGCGTGCGTGCGTGCGTGTGTGTGTGTGTGCGTGTGTGTGAGCTTCATGGAGCGGCCTGATGGAGCCTGGTGGGAAGTCGGGTCGCTGCCGGGGTCCTTGTGGAGTCCACGCGATGACGTCGTCACCTCCCTCTCCAGCCTTGGGGTCCGTCAGGCTGGGCCTGGGGGCTCGGCTCTCCCCTCAGCAGGGCACGAGGCTCCACCCGAACGCACGCCCTCTTCCCTAGGGCCCCGGAGAGGGCCTCCCCCCGCAGTGCTCCTCGCCGTAGTGGCTTCAGGCCCGCGCCCCCCCGCCCCGGCTCCTTTCTGGGCCCCCTCCTCGGCAGGAGATTCCTCTGGCGTCTCCGCCATCCCAAGCGGCTCTCTCGGCTTAATTTGCCTTCCCAGAGACAGGAAAGTATTCGCATCCACATCCCAACTCGCAAACTGAATCCAGGAAAAAAGGGCTGAAGTCTGCGGAACTGCGCTGCGGCCGGGAAGTCACGGGTCCCTGGCGCACGGGAGCAGCTGTCCCGAGGGGGCCGGGGGGGGGGGGCTGCTTGCTGCCCCCCTTCCCGCGCGCTGAGTGGGGAGGGCGCCCCGAAACTTGTGGCAGATGGGGGCTGGCCCAGCATTGGTTTCCGTTTCGATGGGCTCCTTCGAATGTGAGGTGTGCCCTGCACCGAGAGAGGAGGGCGGGGAGCACCGCACTGCTCTCTCACACCCCGGCACCGGGGGCCTCCCGGGCCACATAGACGCCTCCTGTCAATCACGTCAGCGCCTTGCACTCAGACAGTGGGTCTGTCCTCTAGAAATAGGTGCTCTCAGGGGGGCGGGAACCAGTTTGTTTTGTTTTTGTTTTTCTGGTACCCCCCCCCCCCTGCTGTTTTCCCTTGAGCAGCTGTAGTAGGGCAGCCCACTGCCTTTCAAAGCGGCAACCCAGCTCTCCGTGGGTCTACACACCTCACCTTCCGGCCTGTAGTTTACTCGCTGGGGAGCAGGATGCTTTTCTATCACCTTGTAAATGGGCCTATCACATTATCACCTAATTGGGAACACAAAATAATAAATAATTTAACTAGGAAGTTTGCTGGCTAGAGAGGGAGCAGAACAGAGCGTGGCCCAGAGAGGAACACCGAGTCACTCGTGAACTGGAAGCAGCAGAGCGTTGAGCACTGCGTGAGGGGTGGGCGGAGGATGGCTCAGCCTTGGCAGCCCCCCAGTGATCCCAGCCACCAGCCCACGGGTCTAGTTCTTGCCCTGGGCCCGGCCACCGGGGGTCCTTGTGTCCAAAGGGCTCCAGCGAGCGAGGGCTGGAGCGCCTGGAGCGAGGGTGCGGGGTGCACGAGGCCAGGGAGTGTGACCCGAGCACTGAAAGTGGGAGCGGGGGAGGGGAACGGGAAAGACACGGTCCAACGAGAGGGGCCCACTGGCCTTGGCGCTTCAGGGCTGTGGCCTCCTCGGCTTCCTCTGCACCTTGCCTCCAGGGGGTGTGGTGGCCTCGTGGGGCGGAGCCACGGCGACAGGTGCTGTCGGGGGCCGAGGGGAGCTTGGCAGGGCCGCGGAGGCCAGGGCTGGCTTGGGAATTGAGTGCTGGGGACAGAGAGGGTCAATGTACTGATTGACGTTTGGGCACCCCCGGGGCTGCTCAGGGCTGACCCCCGGCTCTGCGCTCGGGCCGGTCACTCCAGCTGGGCGTAGGGTGCCAAGGACGGAGCCGGGGCTGCTGGGTGCAAGGCAAGCGCCCTGCTCACCGTGTGGGTACTGGGGCTCTGTGCATGTTTGTGCTCTGTGTATTCTGTGCATGGGTGTAGAAGGATCTGGAGGGACCGGCTAGCCGGCACCTCTGATGCCATTTCTTTCATATGGCACCGGGGAATCAAAAAGGCGGGGGCGGGGGGTGGAGAGAGAGAGACAGAGACAGAGAGACAGAGACAGAGAGAGATAGAGGAAGGGAGGGAGAGAGAGAGGGAGAGAGAGAGGGAGACAGAGAGACAGAGACAGAGAGACAGAGACATAGAGGAAGGGAGGGAGAGAGGTAGAGACAGAGACAGAGAGACAGAGACAGAGAGTGATAGAGAGAGGAAGGGAGGGAGAGAGAGAGGGAGGGAGAGAGGGAGACATAGAGAGACAGAGAGACAGAGACAGAGAGGGAGGCAGAGAGAGACAGAGAGACAGAGAGGGAGACAGAGAGAGACAGAGAGACAGAGAGTGATAGAGAGAGGAAGGGAGGGAGAGAGAGAGGGAGGGAGAGAGGGAGACATAGAGAAACAGACAGAGAGACAGAGACAGAGAGCGATAGAGAGAGGAAGGGAGGGAGACAGAGGGAGACAGAGACAGAGAGAGAGGCAGAGACAGAGAGACAGAGAGGGAGACAGAGACAGACAGACACAGCGAGATCACGCCCAGCTGGCCCCGTAGACCAGCTCCCAGGCTCCCTGGGTGCCCTCAGAGGTGGTAGCCTCTTGCAGTGGACACAGATGTGAAAATGGCCCCACGGTCCCCCTTGGCCCAGCCCTGCCCCACTAGCCCGAGTCCTTCCTCAGCACCTCCAGCCTGTCCCGGCCCCCAGCTGGGTGTGGGCTCCCCAGGGGCCCGAGCTCGCAGAGCAGAGCTGGGGCCAAGCAGGAGCACCGGGCGGGAGCGGTGGGGGCCGCCCTCGGGCCTCAGGCCTGGGCCTGGGTGTGGGGGGCTGTGAGCCTGGGACAAGGGGGTCCCCAGGCCGGGGGCCAAGTGGGCGCATTGCAGCTCCCCGCGTGGCCGGGGTGGGGGCGGGGCCGGGCACAGTCTCCCGCAGAGGAGCGGCTGTTCCTGGGCCTCGAGGGGGCGGCGGGGAGGGGCACATGCTGGGAAGGGGGGCACCGGCCAGGACCCCCCACACTGCGGCACTGCGGGAGGGCAGCTGGGGGCCTCCTGGGGGCAGCCTGGGCCCGGCCCGCCCCACCCGGCCACTGACCACCGTCCCAAGAGGCGCCCCCTGTGCTGGCCCGAGGGGCCATCTCTGCCTGCCTGGCAGACTCTCCCCCAGGGCTCAGCCAGTCAAAGAACTTTCCAATGAGAGCCCAGCCCCCGAACCCAGGTCCAGGGTGCTGGGCCCCCCCAGCCTCTCTGGTCCCTGCAGTCAGCATCCAGCTGGGGGGCTTGGAGGGTGCCCTGCGGCCAGTAAGGACCCGAGAGGGGTCCCTGCGATCTGTGAGGATGCGGGGGGTGATCGCTCTGGGAGGAGGGCAGTGGTGGGGCCGCAGGGGAATGTGATCTATCAGGACCTGGGCAGGGGCGGGGAGAGGAGCGTTGTGATCTGTCAAGACTTGGGTTGGAGGGGGCGGGCTGTAATCTATCAGAATTTGGGCAGTTGTGATCTATGAGGACCTGGAGAGGTGCTGTGATCTGTCAGGACCTGAGGTGGGGACCATGGTCTGTCAGGATCTAGAGTTAGGGGCACTGTAATCTGTCAGGACCTGGGGTTGTGTCCTCTGTCAGGATGGAGGTCAGGTGTATGTTTTGAGACCTAGGAAGTTGGGTCTGTGATCTGCTATTTGTGATCTGCTACCTGGGTGTGGGGGGGGGAAGCTATAATCTGTCAGGACCTAGGGTGGAGACTGTAATCTGTCTGTACATAGGGTAGAGTCTGTAATCTGTCAGGACGTAGGGTAGGAAATGTAATCTGTCAGGACCTAGATTGGGGACTGTAATCTGTCAGGACCTAGATTGGGGACTGTAATCTGTCAGGACCTAGATTGGGGACTGTAATCTGTCACGACCCAGGTTGGGAACTGTAATCTGTCAGGACCTAGTTGGGGACTGTAATCTGTCAGGACCCAGGTTGGCGACTGTAATCTGTCAGGACCCAGGTTGGGAACTGTAATCTGTCAGGACCTAGTTGGGGACTGTAATCTGTCAGGACCTAGTTGGGGACTGTAATCTGTCAGGACCCAGCGAGGGCCTCAGGGGCACTGCAGGACCACGTGGAGCTCGGGGACACCCGCGGGGCGGGCGCTGTGCCTGCGGGGCCTCTGGGTGGTGACCCGGCTGTGAGCGTGGGAGACCTGGGGTCCCTCGGAGGCCACAGAGGAGCCGTGAGGGGGCGGCTGCGTCGTGGGGGGTCGCTGTGAGGGACGAGGTCTCCTGCTGGCCCCGTTCTGGGGTTCCGGGGACCTGGGCTCTTTCCCTGGCCCCAGCTGTGGGCTTGGCCCCACCCGAGGGGCCTCCTGGGGGAGCCCCGGCCCCGCTGCCGTCTCCGTCTGTCTCCCGCCAAAGGTTTTCTAGACTCCTTGTGTCTCGAGGAACAAGAATCTTCTTGTTTGGGAAGGGGCGCAGTGGGCGCTGGCCCCGTGAGCGATGGCGGGGGGCCTGCCCCCGAGTGGCCCTCGCGGAGAAGCCCCCGCTCTCAGGAATAGGAACGGGGCCGTTTGTCTTTCAGACGCTGCTCCCCTTGGGGCAGCAATAACAGGAAGTGTGCTCTATTTTCCAGTGCTGCAGCCTGATTCCCCCTTTGATACAAGCAGCTTTATCTCATCTCATTGTTTACATCACAGCCCTATTCCCTTGGAAAGAACAATATTTTCCCCCTGGAAAGTAATATATTCTTGTCTCAGAATGGCTCAAATAAGTAACAGATGCTTCTTCCTGCCCCCGCCAGGCTCACCCCAGCAGCTGACCCGATAGTAAAGCCCCAAGTTCTGGAGGACCCGCGTGTGTCTGCTTGTGACCACCAGGCTTCTTTCATGTATGTGATCGCCGTGTGGCTTGGGAGAGCCTTAGAGTGTTGGCGACCCGGTGAACTGACTGGCGCTTGTCAAGTGGGATGTGCGTGAACATTTCTCCCTTCTCGTCCGCGGTTACTCGGGACCGTCTGGGCCAGGCTCGGGCCCTCACAGTGCCAGAGAACCAAGCTTGCTCCTCACCCACTGTTCACCAGCAAATTCTTTTTTTTTTTTCTTTTTGGGTCACGCGCAGCGATGCACAGGGGTTACTCCCGGCTCTGCACTCAGGAATTACTCCTGGTGGTGCTTGGGAGACCCTATGGGATGCTGGGAATCGAACCCGGGTTGGCCACAAGCAAGGCAAACGCTCTCCCCGCTGTGCTATTGCTCCAGCCCCTCACCAGCAAATTCTTTAGCAGAAAGTTGTCCTGGGACCAGGCCTGAATCCGTCTTGTCAACACCCAGTTCTACTCCTTGGTTAGGGCAGGGAGAGGAGAGATCAGCAGCAGGGAGAGATTCGAGGGCGCCTTGCTCACTCAGCGCTTTAAGGCCAGTTGCAGACCAGGCGTCCCATGGGACCTGATGGGGGCCCAGCTGTGGGCATGTCGGAGTGGCATGGCGGTGGTAGTTACGGAAACGCTTCCACTGCAAGGTCAGAGGCACCACTGAACTAACGTATCATTTTATGACTTCTTTTTTGATTTTTATACATTTTATTTTCACTAAGTAGTTCACAATAGTTCATTACAGATAATATTCAAACACCCACACCACCAGCGAGCATCTCCCCACCACAATAAGAGGGAAGTGTGTGAAGTTTGTTGTATTTTATTCTGGAGCCATTTAAGTCCGCACATAAGAGAATACAAGCAAGTATGATAAAACCAAACAAACACGTGCTTCTTTAGGTACATCAGTGGGCTAGAGTGTAAGAGGTCCAGAAAGTGCTGCATCGCTCTCTTCTGGGAGCATGGTTGCGACTGGGTTCTGGAGGTTTTCGGCTGCCGGGGCTCTGCTTGGGGCGGGGAGGGAAACTCAACCCACCCCCTCTGAGGGGCCCCAGTGAAGACAGTCTGGTGCAGGGGTAGGAGATTCTGCGTCGTGGCTCTCTTCTGGGAGCTTTGTTTTATAGTTTCTGGATCTTGGCCATTGATAAGATTACATGGCGCAGGGAGGAGTTTGTGGGTGTGACTGCCAAGCTACTGGAAAGCTGGGGAGCTGGGTGGAGGAGGCCCAGTCCCGGTCTGAGCAGGCTTGGAGATCTCAGCCACGGGTCCCGCACACCTGGGTTCCTCTGCTGGTTCCTTCATGGGTGAGGCTCGTTCGTGTGTGTGGAGAGGGGCCTTGAGCATGGCTGCATGCGGCTGGGTTCTGGAGGATTTTGGCTGCCGGGATTCTGCTTGGGGCGGGGAGGGAAACTCAACTCGGCCCCCCAGCCCCCTGGGGTGCCCGGTGAAGACAGCCTGGCACGGGGGTCAGGAGATTCTGCCCATTTTATGACTCTTAATTAAATCCAAGCCATTGACGATGTGTGTGACACCATGAGGGACGCACTGCAGCCCGTGGCTGGTGGCTGAGCTCTCTGGACCAATGGCTTCTTCCAGAGGATGTCTTCTCTGGCGATGAGATCTCCAAGGAAGGCCCCACACCCGTGTGTGTCGCTATGCAAACTTTATTCATACAATTTGCCCTGGGAACCAGAACCATTGTTCCTTCTAGGGGCTTAAACGCAAATTGAACACAACTATGAATTTTACCATAGATGAGTAGCCAAACTCAGCCTTTTGTTGATTCTGAAATTTTTTTCCCCCTCTGGGAGACCATGATTTACGTTAGTGTTCACGGTAGGATTTCCCGCATACAGTGTTTCAGCCACACCCCCACCAGGGGGTTCACACCCCTCACCATTGTCTCAGGGCCCCCCACCCCACCTCTTGTTCCCTTTGTCCTGGTAAACTCGGTTCTATAAAGCATCAACAGAGTTGACCCAGATTTCACTTATTAAAAGCTTGTGTTGTGTGGGAGATCCAACTGCTCACTCCCCATCTCCCGCACTTTGGACGCGAGGGTGTTCTGGCTGTGACGTCTGTCCCCGTCTGTCGCCTGGTTGATCACCAGCGAGGATTCACTGGTCTGGCTGGCGAGCTGGGTGTCACCTTCCTGCCTCACCATCCCATATGACCGCCGCTGTCTAGACTTCGGGCTCAGTCACAGAGGACCCACCTTCCCCAGTGAGGCGACCTGCTCGTCAGTTAGGGATACCCGAGTCGTGGGGTCCCCTGTGAGCACCCCCAGGCAAGCTCTCAATGTCCACGTGTCCATGCTCCGTCCTTCGCGTGTGTCCCTACGTTTTTCCCTACGAGGCAGATTCCATCCTGGTCCCAGCCCCAGAAAGTTGAGACTATGATCCTTTATTTAGACATTTTCCCTTTGCTTGTTTTTGTGGTCTGAAAATAACTTTCTTCCCCCACATCATTATGAAGTTTATACATGATTATTGTAGAAAATTGTGAAGAAAGCCAGACATACGAGAAAGAAAAAGCCTCTCATTAGTCCAGTGATCATGGGGACTCGGTTTCCAAATGTACTGGCAGTTTACAGAAAGGAGTCACATAATACTGCTTTTATATGATAGCAATCATGTAAGGGAGCTCTCTCGCTCTCTCCCTCCCTCTCTCTGTCTCTGTCTCTTCCTATCTCTCTCTCTCTCTCTCTCTCTCTGTGTGTGTGTGTGTGTGTGTGTGTGTGTGTGTGCATTTATGGAGTAAATGAGCAGGGAGGAACCAGTTGGCCCCTCATTTACATACATTTACATATATATTCAGATTGACCTGGCCCCAGAAACCCTCATTTCCCAGGCTGCAGCCAATAGAGGAGATGGCTCAGAGCCGGAGATAATATACATCAACTCAGGTGCTTGGGATTGTCTCCGGCCTGGACCATGCTATGGACAGATTCCTGATACTTGCAGAGAACCGGCCCGCTTGGCCTCTTCTCCTCCCCCTGCACCCCCGCCCCTGCTCCCTCCTGCCAGTACACCGAGCCTGCTTGCCGCATCCCCGAGCCGCTCAGAGTGAGGAAGCTGGGGGCTGGCCTCCACCAGGACCTGCAGGGATGCCGGCCACATCTGTATGCACGGGGGCGTGTCCGGAGGCATCTGTCTATGGACGTGAAGGAGGAATGGTGACAGCAAGGAGGAAGGGACTGAGCAGGCCTCGTCTGCTCGGGAAAGGAGAGGCCCAGAGAGAGGGGGGTGTCTGGGGGCTGCCTGGAGGAGGCTGAGAGCAGGGCCCGCACGGGCAGAACCAGGTAGAACCAGGCCGCCTCTGAGCGACAAGGGGACGAGGGCGTCTGAGTCCCTCATGCCCACCCCGTAGAGCCCTGAGGGAGCCGAGGGTGCAGACGCAAGGGGGAGAGTGAGAGACAGTGAAGCTCTGAAGGAAGGAGGGAAACAGGCGCTCACGTTTCCCGGGGAGGAGGTGGTCATGTAGAAGTTGGCTGGGTAAAAGAAGCGGGAGTGGGCGGAGTCAGGAGTCGACTGGGACCATAAAACTTGGAAAGGAGAGACTGGGATGGGGGGTGAGGAAGAGGGTGGGAAGGATGAAGGCCCGGGACATGCGGAAGTCGTGCATGTCTGAGGAGACGCGTGTCCGGAGGAAGAGACCCCAGCGGCGCAGAGCTTACAGCCCTGGTGCATATTTGAAAGGAGGAGACCTCAGGCAGGAGGCCAGGGGTGGATACACGGTGGGGAGAAACAAGTTTGATTATTACACTTTTTACTGGAAAAGATCTAAATCAGGAGCTGCGCGGTGGCTTCTACTGTCAGAGGTTTAGGCTGCTGGTTCTTGGAAGTGTGATATAAAATGCTGTAATGTGGTGTGTTGCTGCAAATTAGGTTTATTGATTTGCTATTGTCAAGAAATACAACACCTCAGAAACAGGCCGAGCAGCGCCCGACTCCCCACTGGCTGGTCTGGGTGCAGCCGCGGGCTCCCGAGCCCGGAGACACACAGGAAATCGGTGCTGCTGAGGCTAGGACGGATTTTATTGGCTGAAATCCTTTCTTTTCCCAAGCCCACCCACGGGGGAGGAAATATACATGCTGTCCCTGCGTGTTGTAATGCATATGGTGTTTCTGAAGGGTCGTGAGCAGCAACAATTAAAAAATTATCCTCTCTACATTTTTTTTTTTTTTTTTTGCTTTTTGGGTCACACCTGGTGATGCACAGGGGTTATTCCTGGCTCTGCACTCAGGAATTACCCCTGACGGTGCTCAGGGGACCCTATGGGATGCTGGGAATCGAACCTGGGTTGGCCGCGTGCAAGGCAAACGCCCTACCCGCTGTGCTATCGCTCCAGACCCTCCTCTC